>NW_012267305.1:2106549-2186611 GCF_000151885.1 Dipodomys ordii
CTTCTTCTTCTTCTTCTTCTTCTTCTTCTTCTTCTTCTTCTTCTTCTTCTATTTTTTTTGCTGGTTCATTGTACATAAAGTCTCTCAGACTTTTTTGCCCAGAGTAGCTTCCACTATTGGTCCTCAGGTCTCAGCCTCCTGAATAGTTAGGATTATAAGTGTGAGCAATCAGTGCCTGACATTTGTCAGTATGTATGTATCACCTCTTCTGAAACCATTCTGTGGATTATATAAATTATCTTCTTTTATTTGAAATCAGCAAAAATAAATGTGATTGTTGAATTTGATTGATTATAAAAGGCAGCTCCCTGACCTTTGTGTTTTGTAAATTATCTTTAAAGCATCATTCATGGAACAGCTCCCAGGTTCCTACCATGTGTGAAGAGATATGCTTGGTGCTCTGAGTATAAGAATAGAAGGGATGTAGCCCCTTTTCAGTGTTCAAACCTACTTGAGGATGAATTCTTGGTCAGCATGAATGTATTGTCAGTACTGTTAATGAACTACTCATTACTGAAATGATGGCTTTTCTGTTCTGCCATGTTAAGCCACCTGTAGTTAGAAAATTATCTTGGATTTACTGGTTGATGGTTATTATTCATAGCTATGACTTAATGAGCACCTACTTTGTGCTAGACACAACATATAAACTTCGTATGCATTGTGTCTACTGTGTGTGTGTGTGTGTGTGTGTGTGTGTGTGTGTATGTGTGTGTGTTGGTCCTGGTGGTTGACTTCAAGGTCTGGGCACTGTCCTTGTGCTTTTTCATTCCTATCTTTTGAGTCACAGCTCTACTTCAAGGTTTTTGGGTAGTTAATTAGGGATGGGAGCTTCATGGTCTTTCTTACCCAGGCTGACTTTGAATTGCAATCCTCAGATCTTAGCTTCTTGAGTAGCTAGGATTACAGGCATGAGTTACTGGTGTCCAGCATCATTCTCTTTTCTTTTTACAACTACCTTACAAGTTAGAGATCAGCCTCATTTTAGAGAATTTTAGAGAGCTTATGACTTCCCTAAAGTCACATAGGCAGTAACGAACCAAGTCAGGATTTTAATTCAGGTCAGTATTTTGAAATCTGGGCTCCATCAACCTAGTCAGTGCTGCCTCTCTCATTTAGTGACAGCCTTTTCTTCCCATAGCAAGTCCAGGATGCTAGGAGACATTCTGTTCATGAATTGTAAATGATTAATAAAACAGACCTTAAGTTTGAGGTTGTGTATCCAAATAAGGAATGTTATTCAGAGAACTAAATTAAAAAATATTTTATAATATTCTAGTTTCCTCAAATATATATACACAAATATCTGTATATACAAATATATGTTTGTACACATATCCACATGTATGCACACACACACACACATATATATATATATATATTAGGTTTATATGTTATAATATACGATATTGATGTATATACACACACACCTATTCCATTGCTCATATTCCTTGTTACTCATCTGAAATTCCCTTTAGAACCGGTTTTACAACTCATATAAGAAAATTTGTCTCATTATATTATAATCACATAGTATTTTGAATCAAAATACTGCCACCTGATTTGATCATGTATCTTATTCACTACACTTGGCTGCGGCTGACTTTGGGCAGTTTACAAAACTGAAATCCACTCTTGGAGAAGGTTTGGCACCATTTTGGATATTCAGAATAATAGCCTGCAGGCTCTCAAGGCAATTCTATGAGGAAGGATCCAAAGATGGTTTAAGCAATGACATAGTGGAATTCAGTTCACTGCCTCCCAAAGGGGCTACTTAAAGCAATACAAATGTAAAACTTATGCTTTTGAAATTAGCATTCTTACTACTTTGATAGCTGCATAGGTTTTTTTTTCTTGGCTGCTGTTCAAGGGCCAGGATTTTGAGGTGCTGACTAAATGTGTTGAATGAATAGATGTTGGGTAAAACTCAAATTGAGACAGGTACTAATACAAAGTCCTTGTTTTAGGGGAAAGGCAGATGATTTTGGAGGAGTGTTCATTTCCTAAGATTATGGGAGTTAATCTTACTTACATTGACATTAGAGATTTCTAATTGCTTTACCTGATCCTGGTTCATATTTGTATATGCTGACTAGAATTTCAAATAAAAGCTTTGAATTGAACTCTGGAGATAGATACTTTATAACTAATAATTAATCCATCCTTTCCTGCGAACTCATAGTGAGAAAAATGATTTCTAAATGAGATTGTTATAACAGTATGACAATTTCCTATTTCCTAATACTACCAGAACTATAATAATTGTATAATAGATTCATTATGTCATTCACCCAGTGCTTTCATATACCACTTTCCTAAGTGCATGAGAAATAACTAGATAAACTTAGGGGAAATAATTCACCTAAAACCACAGAGTGAGAAATGGCAGATAAGGAACTTAGAAGTGCATCTACCCACTAGTGTGGGCTTTTTCTATTCTTTCTTAAGATTGATTTGGTTTCATTTGGATTTTGGGCTTTTTAATACCTTATTTTGTACTTTTAAAGATATCTACTAGTTATGTGCCCTTAAACTTTTTTGTCTTTACAAATTAAAGCCAGTTAAATTTTCTGCTCAAAATTTTAAATTTGCTTAGCAACATTCTGCCCAGTGTAGGAAGTATAGTCCATTTTTAACAGTTTGTGAAAATATCAGTTTACTAGTATGCCAATTGGAGCCATTACATCAAGCCATAGATGTGTGTGTGTATGTGTGTGTGTATCTGTGCATTTGTACAGGCTTCAGTCAAGCCAGCAGCTTCCAGTAGAGAAACCTGATGGATCTAAAGATTCCAGCCACATTTTGCTTTTGTTTTCTGGTACTGGGGCTTGAACTTTAGGGACTCTTGCCCTTGCTTGGCCTTTTTGATCATGGCTAGCACTCTGCCACTTGAGCCAATGTCTCTACTTCCAGCTTTCAGATCTCAGTTGTTTTGTGCTGGTACTGGCGGCTTGAACTCAGGGCCTAGGTGCAGTTCCTGAGGTTTTTGTGCTCAAGGATAGAGCTCTAACACTTGAGCCACAGCTCTACTTCTGGATTTTTTTTAGTGGTTAATTGGAAATGAGAATCTCATCGACTTCCTACCTGGGATGGCTTCAAACTTTGATCCTCAGATCTCAGCCACCTGAGTAGCTAGAATTACAGGCATGAGCCACTGGCAGCCAGCTTTCAGCTGCAATTTTTTGAGTTGTACAAAACAAATATTAGACCTTTTACACAGAGGTAATGTTTTTGCTACATTCCCTCTGTTCTTCTCCCCACCAAATTGAGCAAAAGGAATTTCAGCCTGAGCAGAAAACTATAAGGTCTAGTTCATGTTATACTACTCACTAATAATGTACTAACATTATTGATTCACAGATAAGTCTTTCTTAAGATATCGCTAGTTTGTTTCCTCCCAAATTTCATGTGTTGGAAACCTAATCCAAAAATTAATATGGTAGGGGGCTGGGAAGGTGGCTCAGTGGTAGAGCGCTTGCCTTGCATGCATGAGGCCCTGGGTTCAATTCCTCAGCACCACATAAGCAAAAAGAAAAAAAGCCGGAAGTGGTGCTGTGGCTCAAGTGGTAGAGTGCTAGCCTTGAGCTGAAGAGCTGAGGGACAGCGCCCAGGCCCAGAGTTCAGGCCCCACCATTAGACCCCCCCCCCAAAATTAATATGGTAATATTATTTGAAAGTAGAGCCATTGAGAGACAATTAGGATTAGATAGGATTATGGGAATAGAGTACTAATCATGGCATTAATGATTTTATAAGTGGTGAAATCCAAGCTAGCATACTTGCCCTATCTTCCTTTGTGTGTGTGTGTGTGTGTGTGTATGTATAAAATTTTATTTTTTTGTCAGTCGTGGGGCTTGAACTCTGGGTCTGGGCGCTGTCCCTCAGCTCTTCAGCTCAAGGTGAGCACTCTACCACTTGAGCCACAGCACCACTTCTGGTTTTCTGGTGGTTTATTGAAGACAAGAGTCTCTGGGACTTTGCTGCCTGGACTGGCTTTGAACCACAATCCTCACATGTCAGCCTCCTGAGTAGCTAGGATTACAGGCATGAGCCACCAGTACCTGGCCTCTCTTCTATATTATGGTGCAGCAAGAAGGCCCGTTCTATGTTCCTGAAAGTATAAGAGAATTTTGACTAGCATCTGAAATAAGAAATCAGTTTCTCCCTTATGCTTAGGTAAGTTATCCTAAATGGAAGTTATTAGAACTGAAATTTTGTGTCAGGAGTGAAGCATTGCTGTACAAATACCTAAAAAATGTGGAAGTGGCTTTGGAACTAAGTAATATCTATAGGCTAGAACAGTTTTGAATCAAATATTAGAGAAATTCTGTATTGCTGAGAATGCAGTGTTAAGGACAATTCTGCTCAATGCTCAGGAGAAGAGTAGGCAAAGTCTGTGATATCTTACACATTACCTGGTCTTGACCAGAATGTTGGTAGACCTGTGAACACTAAAGACCTTTCAAAACCTGATAAGACCTCAAATGGAGCTGAGGATTTTGGAACCTGTAGTAAGAAGACCATCCCATTACAAAGTTGTTAAGAACTTGGCTGCGTTGTATGCATGGCCTAGAGGTTTATAGAATGCAGAATTTAAGAGTAATAAATGATGTTAATCTGGTGGAAGTAATTTCTTTTTGTGTCTCAGTCCTGGGGCTTGAATTCAGGGCTTGGCTCCTTTCACTGAGCTTTTAAACTCAAGGCTAGTGCTTTACCACATGAGCCATAGCTCCACCTTCAGCTTCTTTGCTAGTTAATTGGACATAACAGTCTCAGGGACTTTCCTGCCCAGGCTTGCTTCACACCGTGATCCTTACATCTCAGACTTCCCAGTAGCTAGGATTATAGTACAGGCATGAGCTGCCAGCAGCCAGCTTAGTGGAAGTAATTTCTAAGCAACAAGGTATTTAGGTTATTGCATGAATATTTGTCAAAGTGAATAGAGAGAGCAAAAGGTAACTAAGAGACAATTTATAATTAAAAGTGACTAGTTAAATTTGTGAAATTCTGTGTAACAGTGTGATAGAGAATGAAAGAGCATTTTTCTGGAGAGGAAACCAAGAGCATGGACATGACTGTTAGCTAAGTAGACCAGGTTCAGATTGGGTGACTTATTGAGACAATAGGAGAGAGACTCGAATGACATTTTCAAGATCTTTAAGGCTTCTTTTCCCATCACGGACCCACAAGTCTAAGAGGACAGAATGGTTTTAGGAGTCAAACATAAAGCACTGGCCACAGGCTTACTGCCTAGGACCACTTTGAATCTCTGCTCCTCCAATTCTGGCATAGTGCTTCTTGACATTCCAGCTAGGGCCCCAGCAGCCCCAAGTGTAGCTTACGCTACTTGTTAAAGCAGCATGTGGCATCAAGGATAATTCTATAGTCAGCGCTTAATTTCTGCTTTATTGGGTTTTGGACTTATTTTTAATTTACACCTTTTAAAATGGCTGTTTTATTCTTGTCTTACCACAGTATTTTGAAAATAGGTAACTTGTTTAGATTGACAGGCTTATAGGTAACTTCCTCAAGGTGAGTCATACCTTAGTTTCACCCATGTCTGACTTAGATGAAACTTTGGACATATATATATATGTCCAAATTATATATATATATATATATATATATATATATATATATATATACTTGTCAAAGTGATGTACAGAGGGGTTACAGTTGGACTTTTGAGTTGATAACTTAAGACTTTGGGGGGCCATTGGGATAGAATGCATATAATTTGCATTGTGTGAGGTACATTAATTTGGGGAGGGGGTAAGAGAAGAATTCTATGATTTGAATGTATCCTCCAAACAGTCATGTGTCAGTGGTATCTGGAAGTGGAGCCCAAGGTTCTACTACTTCCTTTGGGAAGTAACCAGGATTAGAGGAGTTCGTGTGGGTGGGGCACCCATGACCTTATGACACCATGACCTTACAAGACACACTCTGCTGTGCTATAAGTGTCTTATACGAAAAGGAAGGGAGACCCAAGCTGGCAGCTTGCCCTGTCTTCCCATGTGATGCCTTCCACCATGTTTGATACAGCAGCAAGTAAGTCCTCACCCAATGCTGAGCACACACAGATGCCCGTGCCATGCTTCTGGACCTCCCAGCCTCCAGAACTTCTGTTCTTTAGAAAATGCCCAATCTGGGGTATATTGTTGTAGTGACAAGACAGCAACAGAGACAGATATAATTGGAAAAATTCCCCCCAAATTTGGAAGTAGTGGTTAAGTCTAGAGCATCATGAGTTGAACCTCTAGTTTGTAGAGAATTAAGGAAAACCTGTACTGGGACACTCGTCTGTTTTTTGGAAAATAATTCAAAGTAGTTTAGGCTCTAACTAGACTTAAAAAAAAGTTTTCTTGCCTCTGTGTTACCAGCATCTTTCTCTTGCCAGTCAGGCTTTGTGTTTCTTACTTGTTACTGAGTCAAATAAAAAGTTAGCTATGAAATATTTTAGTTTGAGATAAAATTTCTTTCCCCCCAAATTTAAAGAATAACGTGTATATGTATGTATATATATGCATTATGTACTTTAAGTTTCGACTACTTTTTGAAGAAACAGTAAGTTTTCCTTAGCTGGTGTGTGTGTGTGTGTGTGTGTGTGTGTGTGTGTGTGTGTCTGTCTGTCTGTCTGTCTGTCTGTCTGTCTGTCTGTCTGTCTTTTTTCTTAATTTTGGTAGTACTTTGATTTGAACTTATGTACTCGTTATCTTGCCCATGTAATTGTAACTCCTCTGAACGGTATTCTCACAATAAAAAATAAAAGAAAATTTAAAAAGGAAAAAAAGAAGAAGACTTTGTGTTTTCTATCTCTTGAACCAAGACCCTAGTCCCTTTTGCTTTTAGTGTTTTCCAGATAAGGTCTTTAATTTTTACCCACGGCCAGCCTTGAAAAGTGATTTTCTTACCTGTATACCTCCAGAAGCTGGGATTTTAGGGTTGTACCACCACACCTTGATTGTTCATTGAGATTGAGGGTTTGCTAAGGTTTTGCCCAGGCAGGCCTGGAACTACAGTTCTACTGATTTCTCACTTCATTCATATATATATATAGAGAGAGAGAGAGGGTTATAATATAATGTTATATATACTTCTGCTTTTAGTTTTTTATTTCCATATTTTGACTTGCTATCTTTTCCCTAAATTTGTTAGAAACACTGTTCATTAGTTTTTTTTGCAGTTTTGTTCAGTTTTTACTTTATTTAAACTTTTGGAATGGTTACATTTTTCTCTGACTTTTGTTTTGGCAGCAACCAAGGAGATTTGTAATATTTTATTTGTGTTGTAAATATTCTGCAATAGCATTGTATTTTAGCCTTAATCCTTATTTAAGAAGGAACCTAATATTAAGTTATAATCCTCCCAGCTCTGCAATAAGTGCTTTCTAATAGGTATTAATTCTTTGCTGTGATGTGTTCTGTCTCTAGTCTGTCTGCTTCCACTCTTTACTGAGTATAATCTATCTTGTACATATGTATATCCCTTCTTTTATTCTTTTTGTGTATGTGCTAATCCTGGAGCTTGAACTCAGGGCCTGGGGTTGTCCCTGAGCTTTTTCACTCAAGGGTAGCACTCTACCACTTGAAGTATAGCTCTGCTTCTGCCTCTTTACAGTAGTTATTTGGAAAAAAGTATCACAGGCTTTCCTGCTACTGGTGGTTTCAAGCCACAATTCTCAGATCTCAGCCTCCTGAGTAGCTAGGATTATAAGTGTGAGCCACCAGCTACCTGAGTGACCTTTGTTTTTGTTTTATCCTTTTTATAGAACAGCAGTAGTCAGAAGAATTGGCCTTCCCAAATATGCCATGTCTTACTTCTCGAAATACAGAGATATGTGATAGCAGATGGAGTTAAAATTTCTAATTATCATATAATCAGGAGACAGAAAAGGTGAGAGTGTTTCAGGATGAGGAGGACTGAACTCTCCAGTTCTGACTTTGAAGATGGACGAAAGGGCTGCTAAAGAATGTGGCAGCCGGGCTGGGAAGGTGGCTCAGTGGTAGAGCGCTTGCCTTGCGTGCATGAGGCCCTGGGTTCGATTCCTCAGCACCACATAAGCAAAAAAGAAAAAAGCCAGAAGTGGCGCTGTGGCTCAAGTGGTAGATCACTAGCCTTGAGCTGAAGAGCTGAGGGACAGCGCCCAGGCCCAGAGTTCAGGCCCCACGACCGGACCCAAAAACAAACAAACAAACAAAAAAAACATGGATAAAAAAAAAAAGAATGTGGCAGCCTATCTAAGCTAGAAAAGGCATGAAAACATTCTTTCAAAGCATTCAGAAGGAATGCAGAAGCCTTGTTGACACCTTCAAGTTAGCTGAGTGAGATGCATACTGAACATCTGACCTACCGAGCTAAGCAATTTGGGTCATTGGCTTTTCTGGTAGTTTTGTATGGCAGCATTCAGGAAATCAACACTAGGGCCATGCAACCCATTTATGTTCTTCTAACTCTAGCAAATGAGTCACAAATTCCACTGCATATCATTATTTGTCCTCTTCCAGGATCCTCTTGTTTCCTTTTTGTTTCTTTTTTCTTTTCATGTAGTAGACATAAAACTCTTAGTTTCCCTTGAAATTATGTCAAAAACCTTGAGATAAGCACTTTTCTAACATTTAAAATATTCCGGTATATCTATTTTTTAAATTAACTTCCCTATTCTCTTATTAAGAAAACTCTTTTTTTGCAGAACACAATAAATTTGGCTCCAATGTTTATCCTTCCATTTATTTGTTACAGAACTCTTAGAGTTTTACTTCTGCCTGTTATCTGAGTCTCATATCTATCATCCTTATATCAGCTAATTTTTTAGTTCAATGATTGCTTTTAGAAATTGTTTTCAAATGAGCTTTGCAATGTTGGTGCGGGGGGGGGGGGGGGGATGGGCGGGGGGGGGAGGCTGGGAAGGGATGTGAAGGGTAAACAAAGGAGGAGGCTACAATGCTTGATAAGAAATGTACACATTATCCTGCCCATGTAATTGTAACCCCTCTGTACAGTATGTTCACAAAAAAAAATTAAAGTAGCCGGGCACTGGTGGCTCATGCCTGTAATCCTAGCTACTCAGGAGGCTGAGATCTGAGGATCGCGGTTCAAAGCCAGCCCGGGCAGGAGAAACCGTGAGACTCCTATCTCCAATAAACTACCAGAAAACCGGAAGTGGCGCTGTAGCTCAAGTAGTAGAGCGCTCGCCTTGAGCTGAAGAGCTGAGGGACAGCGCCCAGGCCCAGAGTTCAAGCCCTACGACCGACCAAAAAAAAAATTAAATTTAAAAAAAATAAGAAATTGTTTTCAAGGACTTTTTTTGGGTAAAGGTATGTATAACCATAGGTTTTGCTTGATAAAGTGGTTCTGATTTTCTCAATTTTGGAACACCTCGTGTACTTTAAGTAGTGAAAACAAAGTTGTCTGTGCTCTTTACTGTGTTTTATAAATCCTTTTCTTAATTTTTGTACCTCCTACTCCACGAGTCCTATTCTTCTCAAAAATCTAAAGAATGAAGTCATTCTTACCCTGACATCATTCAGTGTTAGCTGTCTTATTCTTTGTGACATCTTGTAAAAGTCTCTCTTTGAATTGACTTAGACTTCTTCATAGACCCCTAGAGGACCTTGGGATATTTTCCATTGATCTATAAGGTCAACTTTATGTTCATAATAATGCTACAATTTCCTTTGACATTTTCTCTGTGTCAACAATTGGCAAAGGTAGTGGTGGGTCAAACAGCAGCTAACCGGACATGAATCAGGACAGTGCTGCCAACTACACTAGTTATCGTGGGATTGTACACCAAAACACACCTTTGAAAATCTCTGCTTCCAAAACAGAAAAAATAAATATTAATCTCATATTCATTTTGACCTTTAAATATACATCAAGTTTTAATATCCCATGTGACCGAATGGGAATAATAGGAAGTTTGCTGCATACTTAGGTGGGAAGTTTTGAGTCAAAGAAAAACACTTCTGCACCTCAGTTTGAAGCTGCTATTTTCATGGAGTACTATTTTTATTTGAAGGACAACTAGCTGACAAGTGCGTGGTTATTCCTGTTAGGGTTTTCTTTTGAAAATGGCAGAACAGAACCTGCTACTTGAAGGAAAATGATTCAGGTTTTGGACAGGGTGACGATAGAGGTCAAGTTTCATTCTGCTTCCATCTCATTTTCCTGGCATCATTTGTTGAAGAGGCTATCTTTTCTCCAGTGTGTATTTTTTGGCTTCTTTGTAAAAAATTAGATGGTTGTGGCCATGCAGTTTTATTTTTGAGTCTCCAACTCTGTTATATTGCTCTTTGTGTCTGTTTTTATATCATTATCATGCTTAAAAAACTGTCTCTGTAGTGTAATTAGTCTATTATTGTGATAAATTTACTCCAGTATTGCTATTTTTACTTGTGATTGAGTTTTTCATTCTTCCATACAAAATTTTGGATCATTTTTTCTGTTTCTGTTGAATAACATTTGGACTTTAATGAGTATTGATTGTGTCCAATTTAAGGCTATTATGAATGGGATGGTTTTTCTGATTCTTTCTCAGATTATTCATTGTTAGTATACAGCAAATCTACCAATTTTTGTATGTTGATTTTGTATCCTGCTAACGTTGACCTACCTTATAACCCCTCTATATTACTATTGAGTGTGAAGCAGTGGTGTGTTAAGCAATAGCCATGCTTATTTCAGCACTGTTCACAATAGCAAAATGGTAGAATCAGCTGAGTTGTCTAACAACAAATGAGTGCATAAAAAATATTACAAAGAAAAAAAGATATTCTGTCTTGTGCAAGAGGATGGATGGAATTGGAAATTATCATGTAAAAGATAAGCCACACTCAAAAAGTCAAAAAGGTAACAGATGTGTTTGCTCTCATTTGTGGAAATTAGAGCCAAAGACATATTCATGGAAATGTATATATATGTATGTACAAATATGTCTGTGTGTATATGAAAATATATACACATACATAGAACCTAATTCTAACTGTGGAACTCTGCAAGAGAATAAGGTGAAGGGAGAGATGGAGAAAAAATAGAGGATGAATACTTTGGAAATACATTACAACTATGTATGAACATGATATAAGCACTCTTAAAGTGCATGATCACTAGGGGGGTTTTAGGGTGGTAGAAATGAAGGAGATAGAGAGTAGTATTCTAATTAGCATATAGCACATGCACATCTGAAAAATCTTGGTGAAAACTCTTGGTACAATTAAGACTCATTAAAAACAAATGAGAGAAAAGGAAAATGAGTTCTGTTGGGGGAGGCAGGTACCCGTGGGAGGGGATAAGTGAATAGAGAGGGCGAAGGTGGATGAATATGGCCAAAGTAATTTAATTGCATATATAAAAATAGAGCATTGATATCTGCTGAAGTTGTTCTAGAAGGTGAGTAGTAAGTGAGAGTGATTGAGGAGGTGAGTTTGGGGATGCAAAAGCCCTTCTTGTATGCTAAAAAAATAAGTATGCTAATAAAAAAATGGGAAAAGCGGGCTGGGAAGGTGGCTCAGTGGTAGAGCGCTTGCCTTGCATGCATGAGGCCCTGGGTTCGATTCCTTAGCACCACATAAGCAAAAAGAAAAAAAAACGGAAGTGGCACTGTGGCTCAAGTGGTAGAGCACTAGCCTTGAGCTGAAGAGCTGAGGGGCAGCGCCCAGAGTTCAGGCCCCACGACCGGACCCAAAAACAAATGGGAAAAACAAAAATGATAAATTTAAGCTTTCCAGAGAGAATCAGATTTTTCTAACTTGTATCCACTTCTATGAGTTTGATAACTTCCCAGTGCTTGAAACATTTCTAGTGTAATAGGTAGTAATCATAACTAGTATGATTATTTTGCTGTTATATAGTAAATTGTGTCATCAGTTGATAGAGTTTCATGACACATTGAACCAATATTTTCCAGTTGACCTACATGGTATTACACAATCACATAGGGACAAAAGAGTTGTTCAGAGTATACAAGAGACTCATAGATTTTAACATTGCAGAGTATAAAAAATCCATTGATAGGGTTTCAGCCTTCACATTGCAGTTAACCTTTAAGAAGCTACTTTAGCCGGGCGCTGGTGGCTCATGCCTGTAATCCTAGCTACTCAGGAGGCTGAGATCTGAGGATCGCGGTTCAAAGCCAGCCCGGGCAGGAGAGACCCTGAGACTCCTATCTTCAATAAACCACCAGAAAACCGGAAGTGGCGCTGTAGCTCAAGTGGTAGAGCGCTCGCCTTGAGCTGAAGAGCTGAGGGACAGCGCCCAGGCCCCGAGTTCAAGCCCCATGACCAAAAAAAAAAAAAAAAAGAAGCTACTTTAGCTGGGCACCTGTGGCTCATGCTGTAATCCTAGCTATTCAGGAGGCTGAGATCTGAGGATCACAGTTCAAAGCCAGCCCGGGCAGGAAAGCCATGAGATTCTTTTTTTTTTTTTTGGTCCGGTAGTGGGGCCTGAACTCTGGGCCTGGTCACTGTCCCTCAGCTCTTCAGCTCAAGGCTAGTGCTCTACCACTGAGCCACCTTCCCAGCCCCTCCATGAGACTCTTATCTCTAGTAAACCACCAGAAAACTGGAAGAGGCACTGTGGCTCAAGTGGTAGAGAGCTCACCTTGAGCTGAAGAGCCCAGGGGCAAATCTCAGGCTCAGAATTCAAGCCCCACAACCAACCCCACCCCCCAAAAAGAAGCTGCCTTTTGTTGAGTTATGGTAATTCTATTGAGAATATTCACCATTATCCACTTGTCTTTATAAAGCTAGATTTTCAGCATATATTTGGTTTTGGAAAATAATTTGATAAAAAATGTATTTACGGTAATATGTAATATGTTTACTCATGTTACTTTTATTCTTTTTGTGTGGTGGTCCTGGGACTTGAACTCAGGGCCTGGGTACTGTCCCTGAGCTTTGCTCAAAGCTTGTACTCTACCACCTGAGCCACAGCCTCACTTTTGGTTTTTTGGTAGCTAATTGGGGACAAGAGTCTCATGGACTTTACTGCCTGGGATGGCTTTGAACCATGGTTCTCAGATCTCAGACTCTTGAGTAACTAGAATTATAAGCATGAGTCACTTATGTTACTTTTAATTAGTAATTTTTAATAGCTACTTAGATATCTGATAAATATCAGTAGGGATAACTGCTATGAACAAAGGTCTTTGGGCTAATTTTTTGTTAAAAATATTTTTATTAGTATATATTATTGTACAAAATGAGAGATTCCATGGTGACAATTTTTATACCTATGTATGTGTTTTGATTGTATTTACACCATTACTTTGCCTTTATTTCTACATCTCTCCCTCTTTTTAACCTTAAAAAGTTGGTTTTTTTTTTGTTAATGACTTTTTTTTATTGTGAAAATACTGTACAGAGGGGATAAGAAATGTACTCATTACCTTGCTCATGTAATGGGCTAAGTTTTAAGAGTGTCAAGGAGTCCTGATACTAGGAATTAACAAAACTATATTGTAGTATTTTATTGAAAGCACTTTCATAGCCATTATTTTATAATCTCCTATTAGATGCAAATGATGACCTGATTTTATGAATGACACAAGATCTATATATAACTATATGTGTATATAATATATAGAATGCATTAAAATATAACATTTAATAATAAAATAGTGATAATATATAATAATTAGAAACCCATTCAATGATAATATTCTTTACTCTCATTTGAGGTTTGCCTCTGAGTTTAATTTTGTACATTCCATCTCCTACAACATCTATTTACTTTTATCCAATTGAAGCTTCCTGTCATTTTTTCAGTGTAAAAGTATTACTTGGACCTTGAAGAAAACTAAGATATGCCAAGCAAAAGCATGTAAAGACCATTGTTAATCTTCCCCAGAAGAGGTAACTATGAAGTGTTCAGTGTATATTTACTTACATAGATGTTCTTCTAACTATGTTTATCAGTGTGAAATCAATACAGCCTAGTACTCAATTAAAATGACTTTGGAGTAGATGTTTAGTTTGAATGTCCACTCCATGAGCCTTTGGACAAGCCTTTAAAAATTAAGCTTCTATTTCCTTGTGGAATGTAATTTTCTTTCTTTTTTCTTTTCTTTTTGTTTTTGTGTAGGTACTCAGGCTTGAAATCAGGGCCTGGGTGCATCACGTAGCTTTTTTGCTCAAGGTTAGTATTCTACCACTTGAGCCACTACTCCACTTCCAGCCTTTTGGTGATTAAGTATAGATAAGAATCTTAGGGATTTTCCTGCCCAGGCTGGCTTTGACCCATGATCCTCATGTCTCAGCTTCTTGAATATAGATAGGATTCTGGGCATGGGCCACCAGCACCTGGCTTGGAATTTTTATTTCCCAAAATGGAAATAATTGTAGTGCCTTTTTCATAGGTTTGCCTTGAGCCATAGGTGATATCATGCTTGATGAACAGATTAGTGTCTGACATTCCATAAACATTCAATAAATATTAGGTGCTGATTTTGTTACATACATGTGCAGGTATATCAATAGATACATTAGATTTAATTACCCTTGCCCCCTTTTTATTTTTATTTTGCCGGTTGTGGGGCCTGAACTCTGGGCCTGGTGCTGTCTCTCAGCTCTTCAGCTCAAGGCTAGCACTCTACCACTTGAGCCACAGTGCCACTTCCAGCTTTTTCTGTTTATGTGGTGCTGAGGAATCGAACCCAGGACCTCATGCATGCAGGGCAAGCACTCTATCACTGAGCCACCTTCCCAGTCCTAATTTTACCCTTTTTGTTATATAGTTGTATGAGTTTTGATAGACCCAAATATGATAAATGCCATCCAGATATAGAAGAGTTTTGCCACTGCAGAAAAGTTCCTCAGATTTCCCTCAGCACAACCACTAGTTACTACACTGCTATTTTCTGTGTCTAAAAGTTTTGTCTTTTTCAGAGTATCAAATAAATGAAGTTGTATGTTGTGTTTTCATTGTTATTTTACTTAGGATTGTGTATTTCAGGTCCATTCATGTGTGTACAGCTCTAGTTTGTTCCTTTCTACTGCAGATTGGCATTTCACTGAATGGTTGTATCACAAACAGTTTAACGATTCACTAGTGGTTGTATCACAGTTTAATGATTCACTATGTTATATACGTTTGGGTTGTTTTTAGTGATTTTCATGACTTAAGCATTTGGTTACAAGCCTTTGAGTTATTATTTCCCTTTTTCATTGGTAAAAAGCTAGTTGTGGGATTGCTGGGCAATAAAGTTATAAGGAACAGCTGACATGGTTTTGAATGTGACTACTATTTTGTGTTCCTACCAGCATATATGAGAGTTACAGTTCCCTCTTGGCCCTGCACTACTGTCAGCCATTTTAATTTGAACCCTTCCAATGATTGTATAATTTTATCTTGTTGTGAGTATGATTGGCACACAGTAAAATTTTAGTGATGGAACTACTGGTCGTATTTTCTTGTGCTTGTGTAACTCGTTGTGTGTTTTCTATAATGATGTATCCCTTTGTAGTGTTTGCCCATTTAAAATTTTTTTAAAAGTTGTGAAGTTGTCAAACTTGTTCTTATAAACTGGATACAGGTACTTTTTAGATAGGTTTAGAATGTGTTTTTTTTTCTGATTTGTAGCTTAGCTTTTCATTTTCTTAACCTTACATTTTGGAGTTTTTAATTTTGAAGAAGTACAATTTTATATCACATCTAAGAAATGTTTGCCTATGCTCAGCTTGCAAATAGTGTTTACTATTTATAGTTTGAGGTATTGCATTTAGGTTTGTGATCCATCCATGTCGCGGGAATTTTTGTATGTACTGTGAAGTTAACAGTTAAGGTGCATTTTTCTCATTTTTCTAGCTGGTCCAGCAGCAAGGACTTTGGTGCAGTGGCAGGACTGCTCTACATCTGTATCTTTCGACAGCATTTACACAAGTATATGTATCTGTCAAAATTCAGAAGAACGTACAATAAAAGGGCAAATTTTACACTATGTATAATACTTTCACCACTGAATTACCTTGACAATAAAGTAGCTTATAGTATCCTTTACTTCTAATTATTAGTAGTGCTTATAGTAATAATCCCTCCTTTCCTATTTTTATGTTCTGGTACTGGGATTTGAACTCAAGACCTGGGTGCGGGCCCTTAACATTTCTGCTGGAGGCTAGCACTCTACTACTTGAGCCACATGTCCACTATGTAGTTAGTTAATTGGACTTAAGAGTCTCACAGACTTCTGCCTGGGCTGGCATCAAACTTTAATTCTCAGATCTCAACCCCAGAGTAGCTATGATTACAGATGCGATCCTCTGGTGCCCAGTGAATTAGTGGTTTTTATGAGATGAAAAATACTGCTTTTATCCCTCTCTATTTAAGTATGAGGTTTGTAAAAATGCATCTTCTTGAGTAATTTTCTTTTTCTCCTAGTAAATTCCTCATCTATGCCTGTTTGCTGCTATTCTCTGTGCTGCTTGCCCTTCGTCTGGATGGCATCATTCAGTGGAGTTATTGGGCTGTCTTTGCCCCAATATGGTTGTGGAAGCTAATGGTCATTGTTGGAGCCTCAGTTGGAACTGGAGTCTGGGCACGAAATCCTCAATATCGGTAAGGTTACTTTTAAAATCCTCTGAGCTCTATCCTGAGGGAACAATATCTTGTTTTCTCTCATTCATGAAAAATTGAGTCATTTTCTTTTCTTCCTATTTGGGGTTTTACAAGAAGTGTTGTAAAGGCAAACAGATCTCTTCAATTTTTTTCAAGACTTGTTTTTATCAATATGTATTTTCTTTTAAAAGCAATGTTTCAGTGATTCAGAACTCAGCCAGCCCACAAATGCCCACACATGACCTAAAATATATCCCAAATACAGACTGATTAGGTTGTACTAGACTAAGAGTCATGAAATTACTGTGTTCTTCCAGCCTTGACCCTGAGGGATCTTTCCCCACTTTACTTTTTAGTACTGGAGTCCCCATGGCTCCACTCTCCAGTCCTGGGTTTTTATGAGTGGAAGTGATGTCAGGAGGCAGAGTGGTCTTCAGAAGCCTGTAAGTGCTTTGGACTGTGGCTGGAGAATGCGGAAAATTAAGAACCAGCTGCAGACACAGAAGGCAGCGCTTTGAGAAACAAGGCAGAGGGTTCAGTGTTGCTGAACTCTATGGACGTCTTTCCCTTCTCTCCTCAAGGGATAAACTACATGACAGCAGGGTGCGGACGACTGCAAAATGGGCTTTTCTAAACCTTTACCATTAAGATAAGGAGTGAAGCAGTGCCCAGTAGGCCAGTGGGCAGGATAGGGGGAGGTTCATGAGGCTGCTCATATGGGAAGAGTGTAGAAGTTGGAGGACCACCTCAACTTTTAAAATTTTTCATTTATTGTAAACACATTATTAAAAATAGAAATTGCTATTCAATGAACCTAGGGACTTTAAATACCTACACAAAGAGACTTAATAGTTAAGGACCGTTCATACATAGATAGTGATTGAAATTCTTAGATTATTTTTCCTGAAAGATGGTTTGCCTGTATAGAAGTACTTCTTTTCTTTTTGTGTTTGTTCCTCAATAAGTATTAATATGTTAGTTTCCATCGATTGATATTTAAAAGCTATTTTATCTGTTTCTCTGTTGATTCAAAATCTTTTCCCTTACTCAAGATGAGTAAGGAAAGGAACTATGTATTTGGTTAAATTAAGGAAGGTCCTATTAACTAGTAAAATGCTATTAGGTCCTCTGGGAATAACTTCTTTCTCGAGCTCATGTGGACTGACTATTCGAATGGTATTTCAGAAATGTTCATTTGTAATTTCAGTGAACATTGTAGGCCTTTATAGATTTGTAAATGTGTTATAAAGCAATGTTCTCATTTGTGGCCTTATTTTTAAGTTAATAGCCTATTAAGTTCCTGATGGTATTTAAACAGCAGTTATAACTAATTGTGTTGTACACAGTATTAACTCTTTTGTTCTTTGTCTTTCATCTGCAGGTTTTAATTCATCCTAATGAAATAAAGGAAATATTTTTAAAAACTATATATACATTTATATATATATATATATATTTACATTTTAAAGTCGGACCTTGCAGTGTCACTGTGCTTTATTGACTATATCCCATAGTCATACCTAAAGCTAGCAATTATTACAGCATTGCATGAAATGTGATTTATATGGTTTTGAATTTATTGTGATATGAACATCATGAGATTTAAGAGATATTTATTGGATTGTAACAATAGAGACAGTATTTCTTGTGCCAGCACTTGGCTTGCATTTATTTCTTCTTATATACTGTTTTTTTGATGATTGAATGACATGGACGTTGGGCTAGGCATGGTAGTTCATGCCTGTAATCCCATCTACTTTTGAGAGAGATTGGTAGGATTATGGTTTTGAGACCACTCTGGGCCTAAAGTTAGTGATACTCCCATCTCAACCAATTAGACAGATGTGGTGGCATGTCTATAGTTCCAGCTATGTAAGAGTACAGTTTGAGGCTTGCCCAGAGCACAAACATGAAACCTTATCCAGAGAAATAACACAGAAAAGGGCTGGGGGCATGGTTCAAGAGATAGAGGCATGAAACCCTAAATTGAAACCACAATGTCAGAGAGAGATAAGGGAGTGTGATGGAAGAAGACTGCCTGTTAAAGATTAGGTGAAGGTAGCTTTCTACCTCATTTTCTTCTGTTTCTTGTTAAATTTCCAAGTAAAATTCAAAGTGCCAACTTGAATTGGTATTATTGTGGATTGCTTGTTTACAGCGGAAGGTCTGAACTAAAGATGTTTTCATTCTTCTGTCACTCTTTAGAGCAGAAGGAGAAACATGTGTGGAGTTTAAAGCCATGCTAATTGCTGTGGGCATCCATTTGCTGCTGCTGATGTTTGAAGTCTTGGTCTGTGACAGAATTGAGAGAGGAAGCCATTTCTGGCTTCTGGTCTTCATGCCACTCTTCTTTGTTTCCCCTGTGTCTGTTGCTGCTTGTGTCTGGGGCTTTCGACATGACAGGTCACTAGAGGTGAGAATTGGTGTCTTTAAGGATGTTCTGTAAATAGTGAATTTTTTTTTTGTCAGTCGTGGGACTTGAACTTTAGGCCTGGGCACTGTCCCTCAGCTCTTCAGCTCAAGGTGAGCGCTCTACCACTTGAGCCACAGCACCATTTCTGGTTTTCTGGTGGTTTATTGGAGATAAGAGTCTCATGGACTTTCTTGCCCACGCTGGCTTTGAACCGTGATCCTCAGATCTCAGCCTCCTGAGTAGCTAAGATTACAGGCGTGAGCCACTGGCGCCCAGCCTAAACAGTGATTTTAATGTCGTTTTCTTGCATTTTGTTAGGAACAGATTGATCTTTAACCCTAGCTCATGCTATATAAGGAAACAAATGACAATAGAATAAATGGTTCTCTTTCTTGATTTTCTCCCTAGGACATCAGCCTTCTTTTAGCTTCTGTCTTTCCAGTCCACCTATATCCATCAAGCTTCTCCAGAAAAAAAGAATCAATAGGATAGGTAGGCATGTAGATGTAAAAACAAAACAAAACTGTTAAGGAACTGACTCTCATGGTTATGGGGCTAGTAAGTCTGAGATGTGTCAAACAGGCAGATAAGCTGCAGAGTCAGCAGGAGTTGATGCAGCAATTCTGATGTTAAATATCTTCCTCACCAAGGAACCTTATTAGTCTTTGCACTTAGATCATTCAACTGATTGAACGAAGCCCACCCACGCCACTTTTTCAAGGGTAATTTCCTTTGTATAAAGCCAGTCCCTTCACAGCAGGATGTACCTTACTGTTCCATTAAATAACTAGGTATTATACTTAGTCAAATGGATATATAAAACTAACTCAGCTGGGCACTAGTGGTTAACACCTATAATCCTAGCTACTCAGGAAGCTGAGATATGAGGATCACAGTTCTAAGCCAGCCTAGGCAGGAAGGTCCGTGAGACTCTTATCTCCAATTAATCACAGAAAAAAAAAGCTTGAAATGGCGCTGTGGCTCAAGTGGTAGGGCACAATCCTTGAGCAAAAGGAGCTCAGCAGCCAGGCCCAGAGTTCAAGCACTAGGACCAGCAAAACCAAAAAAAAAAAAAGACAAAATTAACTAACTGTCACCATCACACACCCCATGATCTGGCTCCACATCTGTTCTTGGTGGTCTTATGCTAATGTGCCATTTCTTCAGTATTTATTGTGTATTTATTCTATGCCATACACTCTTTTGCCTAAGAATAGGGGCTACACAGATGAATTCAATTTCAGGACTAGTAATAGTAGTAGTGAAAATAATTGTGGGTAGTATTTATTGTCTTCTTACTTTGTGGAGAGGCAGTTCACATGGAGCAGTACCTTATTCAGTGTTCTCAGCAACCATGTGAGTCAGGCACAGCTTTTTTCCAGAAAAGATAATTGGTTCATTAAGTCTCCCTGCCTCCAAAGCCTGTGTATTTTACAGCATGTAAGATAAGGGCCCACAGCTGTGTGGTAATGGGTTAAGAGAAGAACTAGAAGCATAGTCCCCTTTGTCTGTGGTTTTGCTTTCCATGCTTTCAGTTACCTGGACAACTGCTGTCTGAAAAGACACCGTACAGTGCAGTGAGATGTTTGGGGAGAGAGATAGAGACCACATTCACATCACTTTTTTTGGGGGGGTCCGGTCGTGGGGCCTGAACTCTAGGCCTGGGCGCTGTCCCTCAGCTCTTCAGCTCAAGGCTAGCACTCTACCACTTGAGCCACAGCACCACTTCCAGCCTTTTCTGCTTATGTGGTGCTGAGGAATCAAACCCAGGGTCTCATGCATGCAAGGCAAGCGCTCTACCACTGAGCCACCTTCCCAGCCCCTCACATCACTTTTGTTACAGTATATTGTTACAGTTGTTATATTTTATGATTGCTGTCACTAATTCCTCCCTTGCCTAATTTATAAATTCAATTTTATCATTGGTGGGTATGGACTGGGCAAAAATAGTACTTAAAAGATTGGGAGTTCATCCTGTAGGAGTCTTGGAGCATATCCCCTGTGGATAAGTAGGGGTGACTATTGATGCCTTGTTCTAAATCATATAGAGCAGAGTAGAGGAAGGAGAATGCTTGCTGTTGGACTGGAAGGGACTTAGGAGTTGAGAGTGAGCCATGACCCCAGGTGCAGTTTTGAAAGGAAGGTGCCCAAAGAGAGGAAGAGTGGTGGAGCAAGGCCCTGTGAGTTGGAGGGAATCGGACCCAGAGCAACAGGTAAGGTTTGCCTCTGAATGAGGCCGGGAGGACTACACCTCTGGACCTGATGGAAAGCCATGTTGTAGGTGTGTTTGGTGGGTCAGGAGAATATAGAGGAATGTACCTCTTGTCTGTCTGCAGTTCCCTGATCCTTCACAAGTCCAGGTACATTTCTGCCCTGCTCTCCTGTAGCTGCTGCCACATGTTGGTGATGAAATTCACATGATGCATGGACTGAGCCCCAAGTTTATGGTCACCAGCTGCAGCCAGACTACATATTAACCGTATTAACTATAGCTTGCTGGCCCCCAAGGGATGAAAACAGGTTTGAAGATTGGCGTGAAGAAAATCTTACTTTTTTATGAATGAGAAACCCAGGTAGATATACTGTTTATTACTTACAAAATATTGGGAGTATCAAATTTTCACGAGAAGCATGATTAGGAAACAGAAGTGTCTCTTACCTTCCTGGGTTTATAATGGGAGCAAGTTTTAGTAGCCCTGAGCTGATGCTCCTTGGGCTGGTTCAGCTCCGTACCCTCATCTATTATACTGACAGCTCCCCACTTTCTAGAGCCATTTGCCTCCTCTGCCTCTATTCGTCTTTTCTTGTTCTTTACCTTCCTCTTTGGGGACCTGTGAGAATGAGCATTTGGTGAGGAACTTAGTCACAATCACTGCACCAAGTTTACTGCCTCTCATCTGCAAAATAAAAGAAAGCAGGAACAGTGAGTCCCTTTCCAGCCTTTGATCAGAAGTCATGCTGTCTCCCTGCTCATCGGTGGACTTCCCACTACCTGGCATACTTGCCGTGGGCCACGTATTCAGCAGGCTGCTCTGAAGCTCTGGTCACTGCTGAGCATTTCCTGACACCAGAGGCACTGCCTTCACGTCTCTTAATGTGAAGCCTATGATGGTTAATTTTCCTTATTGACCTCTATGGAAAGCACTGAGATCAGGCCATGTCTGTGAGGATTTTACCAGACACATAGGCTGGGACCTAGATGGAATTAAAAGGAAGGAGAAAGCCAGAGAGCACGGGTATTCTGTCTCTTCTCTTCTGTGTCTTCTCTCCAGTTTTCCTTCTTTTCCCTCTCTGTTTCTCCCTTTCCTTCCTCTTATTTCCTCCTGCTCTTCTTCCACACTTCTGAACTTCCTCTCACTTTCCCTTCTCTTCTTACCTCTACCTCTTCTCCTCTCCCTTCATCCCTTCTCCTCTCCTTCCCTCTCCTTCTCATCTCTCTCTCCTCTCCCCTTTTCCCTCTTCCCTTTCTCCTCTCCTCTCCCTTCTCATACTCTCCCCTGTTATCCCTCTCATCTACCCTCTTTCCCCCTCTTCAGTCTCCTCTGTTCTTCTAGCCTCACCTCCTGTCCTTGTCCTCCCCATCCCCCTTCCCCTTTCTTCACTTCCTCACCCTGTCCTTCATCTTCTTGCTTTTCCTCTCCCTCTTCTCCCTGCTCTCCTCTCCCGTATCTCCTCACCCCTCCTCTCTCTCTTCACTCTTTTTCCTCTCACCATTCCCCTCTCCTCTCTGTCTCTCCTCTACTTCCCTTCTTCTCTACGTTCCTCTTCTCTTATGTCCCCTCTTCCTTTCTTGTCCCCCTTCATGCATCCTCTCCCTGTCCCTTTCTCCCCTCCCTTCTCTTCCTCTCTTCCTCATTCCTGCCCCCCACCCTGTCCCTTTGCTCTCGCTGTTCCTTCCTTTGCTTTCCCTGTATTTTTCTCTCCTCCTTTTCTCCTCCCTCTCCTGTCCATCTACTCTCTCCTGTCTTTTATCCTCTCTTTTGCTCTCTTCTACATTCTTCTTTCCTCTTTTCTCCTCTCCAACCCTTTTGCTCTAGATCTTGTTCCTTCTCTCCTCTCCTCCCTCATCCTCTTCTTCTGGTCCCTGTGTCTCCTCCCCTCTCCTCTTCCCTGTACTCTCCTTTCTTCCTCTGTACTTGATCTCTCTTTTCCTCTCCTTTCCTCTCTTCTTCTTGTTCCTCTCTTCCCCTCTCCACTTTTTTTCTCTCCTCTCTCTCCTCTCTCCTCTCCCTAGCCTCTCCAAGTTCTTTCATCACCCTGTCCAATTTCATTTCCTCTCCTCTTTATCTCCTCTGTTCCATCCTTTCTCCTTTCCTCTCTACTTTTTCCTGTCCTTTCCTCTCCCCCTCCTCTCCACCTCCTCTTCTCTTTTCTTGTCTCTCCTCCCTCCTCTCCCTTCTCTCCTTCTCTGTCTCCTCTCTTTTCCTCTCCTTTGTCCTCTCCCCCCTCCTCTTTTACATTCCCCCCTCCTGTTCTCCATCTCCATCTTCTCTCACTTTCCCCTGTCTGCTTCCTGGCCACAGTGGTAAGAGCTGATTGCTCCGCGAGGCCTTCCTCACCATGATAGACTGCAACCTCTGAAAAGATAAACCAAAATAAATCTTTTTCTTCCTACGTTGTTTCATAAGGTGTGTCTCAGCAGCAAAAAGTCTGAATCACACAGAGCCTTTGTCTCCCTTGGTCTTGTACTCCTTCGTGAGTTCCTCTTCCTTTGCTTCCTTACAAGGGGCCCTTTCTCAGCATTTTGTTTCTCAGTATCTTTACTGACTGCTTGTACTTGATCTTATTGGCACTTCCATGCACCTCAGGTGCTGTTGCCCTAAATTCTCATTCCTAATCTCCCATTTCTGTACTAGTCACATTTGCCTCCTCATCCAGCTCCCCCCCCCCAGTCCATCCTTCTTCCAGGTTAAAGACACCTAAGCATACATGCATGCCTTTTCACTTTGTGCCAGTATTGCCTAGCATGTTGTTTCTACTAGTTTAGCAAATTAAGTAAAAGTAAGTTTTAAAAATCATCCAAAAAGCCAAGCTAGCTGGATGTTGGTAGCTCACGCTTACAATTCTAGCTACTGAGGAGGTTGAGATCTGAGGATTGTGGTTCACTGCCAGCCTGGGCAGGAAAAGTCTATAAGACTATTATCTCCAGTTAACCACAGAAAGCCACAAGTGGAATTGTGATTGTAGTGGCAGAGAGATTTCTTTGAGCAGAAAAGCTTAGGACCAGTGCCCAGGCCCTGAGTTCAAGCCCTACAACTCACAACAACAAGAAAAGCCAGTCATGGGTGGCTTGTAGATATAATCCTATTTGGGAAACTGAGATCTGAGGGTAGTGGTTTGAACCCTGCCTGTGCAAAAAAGTCTGTGAGACACTTATCTTCAGTTAATCAGCTAGAGATGTGGCTCAAATGGTAGATTGACAGCCTTGAGTAGAATCCTAAGAGATAATGCCCAGGCCCTGAGGCCTTTGTAGCAGTGCGCACGTGCGGGCGCACGCAAGCGCGCGCGCGTGCGCGCGCACACACACACACACACACAAACAGCCTTACATCAACAAAAAAACCCACAGAAATCAGAAATGTTCTAGGTGGATACATTTGCTCTAACATTGTTCAGTGAAGGAAGGAAGTATGTTACTTGACATTCTAGGTAAGAAAGTTTTGGTGTAACAAGTGTTCTATATTTTGTAAGACACTTAACCTTGACCCTTTTGTGTTGAAGTTAAATGCCGGTTGTAAGCTTTGGTGAAAGGAGACTGCCATGTGGTTCAGGCAGAAGAGAGTTTATTGGGAGAACCACACTGCCAGCCTGCAGCAAATGTAGATGTGTGTGTGTGAAGGGCAGGAACTAATGGCAAAGAGATATTATGTAGGGAAAGGTAAAGAGGAGGTAAGGCTGCATGAGATGTGGAAGTGACCTCAGGATGAGAAAGTGACCTCAGAGGATTAGGAAGTGACCTTAGTGAATGAGGAAGTGACCTCAGTAGATGAGGAAGTGACCTCAACCTAGGGTCCTTTTGTTGACTTACAGTCAGGTGATTAACAGTTGCAGGTGATCACCAGTTTGGGATAGGTGATTTCTGGTAAGGCTATGTGCTGTCCTTCACAAAGGGGAGGAGGGATGACCTAACACCAGTACTATGCCCCAGGCCTTTGGGACATGTAAAAGTAATTTTACACTAAAAACTAATTTTCCTACTAACTCCACCACCTCTTGAAAGACCCTAGTCCCCTAGGATACTTTCGTCAATGGGAGGGCACCTCAGAAACTCACACTCCAGGCCCAGAGATGCAACAAGCAAGAGGAGTTTATTTGGAGTTTGCGCAAACGGACTCTCTGCCTCTGGAAGGGAGAGAGCCCCGAGCAGCACTTACAAGCCTTTTTAAAGGCAAAAACCACAAGATTAATGCATAACACAAAGCATCCCATGATTGGTCCATTTAAAGGTCACCATATACACCAACAATCACTTTGCCATGCGGGAAATTTTGTAACACTCTTTGTAAAATGACTGGTGCGGAGGGACTCAAGGGGGGGGGTGGTTACTTTGGACAATAAGAGTTAGGGGAGTTCACATAGTTACAGACTTGTGATTGGTTGACATATGGCCTAGTTTGCTGGTCCTGCCAGGTGGTCCTTATCTCAAGGTCCTGTCTGGGGAATTTCTAAATGGGATCTGAGGAACACGTACTGTCTGTTCTTTATCTAAGACCACTGACCTTGTCCTGGGGCCGACATCTGGGCTCTGAGACTTTACCCAATTCCTTTTTTCCAGGGAGGGGGTTGGTGTTAGCGCAAGCAAGTTTACAAAAGCAAAATCAGCAGTTAGCAATTGTAAAATGTAACTCTAATTTTTAATTTTTCACTCTGATCAGTGCTATCAGGCTAAGGAACACTGATAGGCTTATTTATAAACTGTTTTGGACAGGAACTGAGAGACAGGTTTAAGAAGCCTATGAAAATATGTAACTTTGGGTTTTTTTTAGAGAGGGAAAGTAAGTACCAGAGGAGGCTCTGTGTTAGGCATGACTTCCACAAAGTGAACCTTTCATATATTCACACTTTCGTCATTCCCACCTACAAGAAGCAACAGTAGGCCTGAGTTGAGCTCCTTGTTGACTTTTCTGACATTAAACAGGAGAATATACAGTGACAGGGATGTAACATGGGCAGCTGAGATGTGCCTGATGAGCTGATTGTAGTAAGAAGGAAGTGTGGGATCTGGTCAAAAGGAGTTTTCACATCGAGAGGACAGATCAAAGCCCATGTCCTGAGCTTTCAAAATGTGCCAAAGGTACTGTAGGCACTATAGTGAACTCAGGACACCAAGGGTAGTGGCCACTTAGAAGAAAACTGACGCTTAACATCTGTCAAGGCATCATACAGACTTATAGCCTAAAATAGTGTGTTAGGTCATACTCCAGTCTTTTCCAAGAAGATAGACTATTACAATTCAGGGTTCTCAGCAAGTGCTGTGATATAAACCTAGTGTTGAGGGGAAATGTGGATGAAGAACACATAATAAGTGTAGATGTGTCTTATTTAAATAATTGTAGGGTTTGGGGAATTGCATAGTACATAACAGGTACATGGATCCCATCTCTAATTGTAGGTTTTAAAGAATGACATAGGATGGGAATATTATATTTACAACTAATTTCTTAAATCAGTGGAATTAGCTATTAGGCATTTCTTTTGACCTAGAGATCAGAACTAATGACTCATGAATTGCACTGTGGATGGAGAACTTTGGAGTAATCTCTGAGCCAAGTCATACATTTCCACTCTGTGGATAAGGACAGGTACTGTCACCAGAAGGAAGAGTGCCCTGAATGCCTTTGAGAACAAAGGACCATCTAGAACTAGGGACCGACTGGACATGGGAAATGGATTATGGGAGGAGAATGGTGATATAGGGGCTATCTTAAGCAGTCAGGGCTACAGAGTACGCAGGGGATTCAAAAGAAGTTTGGGTGGCAAAATGGATCAAATTTGGACTGAATATGAGCGTGCAAGGAATACAATAGGAGGTGCTTCCTAGGTTTGTTGTTTGGGGAATCCAGCTACTATAGTGCCTTATGGAGATTGAAAGGAGAGGGGCAGGGTACCGAGGATAACAAGCTCAACTGGTGACTGACAACATTTAAGATACCACTGAGAGCCAACTATCACTTTAATAGCTGCATCTGTCACTGAGACATTTTTGAGAACGGACCACTAGGTACCCAGGTAAGCCAGAGTGAAGCTAAAACTCCTCCCCAATACCAAGGGTGTGATGAGTGAGTGTGTGTGTGTGTGTGTGTGTGTGTGTGTGTGTGTGTGTTTCTATTGGGAATTGAGTTTTAGGTGCTGGGATGCATTGCCATTCAATGAGGGGAAAAAAAAACCTCAAGAAAGACTTGTCAGAGCACTTGTAGGATGTGGACATTTGTGTGTGTGTATGTGTGTGTGTGTGTGTGTGTGTGTGTGTGTGTGTGTGTGTGTGTGTGTGTGTGTGTGCTACCCTGGAGCTTGAACCCAGGGCTTGGGCATTTGCCTTGAACTTTTTTGCTAAAGGCTAGCACTCTACTACTTGGGCCACAACTCCATTTCTGGCCTTTTTTTCATAGTTAATTGGAGATAATAGTCTCATGGGCTTTCCTACCCAGGTTGGCTTCAAACCTCAATCCTTAGATTCCCAGCTTCCTGAGTAGCTTGGATTACAGGCGTGAGCCAGCTGTGTCCAGCTTGTGGTGGGACTTTTGAACCTCCAAAAACAGGATAACAAAAAGGAAGCAATCGTTCACCAAGGTGAATGCTGCAAAGATACCTAGGAAACTGCAAGTGGAAATTGTCTGTTGTTTCCTGTTATTGGAGATGTTAATGAAGGCAGTTTCTTACTGGGATGGTCATAGGTGAGGTTTAGAGTGGCAGCTGAGTCAATAGGGACTCACCTAGCCATTTCTGTCTCACAGAGCTGGAAGACAGCAGATAAGGGGCTAAGCCAAAAGAAGGGTATAGAATCATGAAAGAGTAGGCTTATTTGGGCTTGGTTATTTTTTTTCAAATGGTAAATAGATAACATGTTTCTGGTTGGTAAGGGTTGATGTTCTGGATGGCTAGATGTAACCTGTGGAGAAGAAGGGATAGGATATATAGGATATAGGGCCAAGTCCTGGGTCCAAGAGAAAGGAAATGCAAGGGTGGTTACAAACAGAGATGACAGAGAGAGAGAGAGAGAGAGAGAGAGAGGTGACAGAAGGTGGGGTATTTACTGCCACTCTTTTCCATATACCTGGAAACAAGGTCATCGTTGTGGGTCAGTAGTGATCAAACCTCTAGTGGCAAAAGGAGCAGGGCACCAGCTGGGCAGAAGGATGAGACGGAAGGCCAGCACACTTGTTATCAAAGAGCTGCTGTGCTCATGTAGTGCTCCAAATCAGGAGTTTCCAGTGTAACATAGTCTGAGTTTTATTATATTAAAATTTGCCATGCCTGGTAATGTGTAACCAAAACTGCAGAAGTAATATCTTTTATGATAACTGATTCTTCTCTTTATTTTTAGTTAGAAATCCTGTGTTCTGTCAACATTCTCCAGTTTATATTCATTGCCTTAAGACTGGACAAGATCATCCACTGGCCCTGGCTTGTATGTAACTTTTTAAGTCCTTAAGTAACATTTTAAAATAGAAAAGTAACGTATTTGTTATAGAAAACTTGGAAATGACAGGCAAACATAAGTAATAGACCAATAATCACCAGTTATCCCACCACTGGGAAATAACATGCTTAGTGTTTACCTAGTGTTTAGTTTATTCCTTTCCTGTGTACTAATAGTTGGGATTATGTTGCATGTAAAATTTTGTATTCTGCTATTTTGTTTTAGCATACCATAAGCATTTGCACATGTCAAGTAAATAAACAGCTTTCTGACTTTAGTGATGGAAAGTACTCCATTGAATTTATCAAACCATTCCCTTATTTCAGAATGTTTCAGATGTTGCTGCCAGTGTTTACAATTTTAGATTTTAAGTTTTCTGAATTTTAATTGATATATAGTAACTGTACATATTTAAGGGATCTGTTGTGAACTTCCTGTACATGTTACGATGTGTAATGGATCTGATCGAGTAATCGGATTGGAGTAATTGAAATCTCTGTTCCCTCAGATATTTATCATTTCTTTGTGTTGAAATGTTTAAAGTGTTCTCTGCAATTTTGAAATATTCAACAATTGTTGTTAACTATAGTTATTTTGGTGTTAAGTAAACTGAAGTTTTTTTAGTGTGTATTCCAGTACTGGGGCTTGAACTCAGGTTATCACACTATTGCTTAGCTTTTTCACTCAAGGCCAAGCACTCTCACTTGAAACACCCTTCCACTTCCATTGAGATCCTTAAATATATGTGTGTGTGTGCATATGTGTGTGACCATATGTATGTGTGTGTGTACTGCACTGACATGTTCCTTTTAAAAAAAACCCTGTATGTCTTTATGAAGTTACATTCTTGCTGGAATTGGGCTCATAAATCATGATTCAAGCCTAGCTTCAGTTAATGATTGTGGAGGTAGATGTCTGGAGGGAAGGATACAAAGATAAATCACAATTTGTACATTACAGGTTACAGTAGTATTTCAACTAGTAAATAGACAGACAGTGGGAACAGAGACAGAAGAGTTATAGTGCCCTCTGAGATATTAGGTTTTGCCAAGTGGTTTGGATTCTGTTTTCCTTGTTGTTTGTCATGTACTTTTGTACACCAAATATTCTCTATGCTAAATATAGTTTACTTTAAAAAAATACCTAAACTAGCTGGGCTCTGATGGCTCACACCTGTAATCCTAGCTACTCAGGAAGCTGAGATCTGAGGATTATGGTTCAAATCCAGTACAGGCAGAAAGTCCAGAAGACTCTTACAAATTACCAAAGAAAAAGCCAGAAGTGGAGCCATAAGTTAAGTTGGAGAGGGCGAGCCTTGAGCAAAAGAAGCTCAGAGACGGTGGAAAGGCCCTGAGTTGAAGTCCCAAGGGACTGCCAATAAAGAGATAAGTAAAAAAAAAAATACTATACACACAAAAAAGGGGAAATTTCTTACTGGGAAACCAGGAAAAAAAAATAAGGGAGTATAGGCTACCAAATTAAAGATATTTATCAATTCTGTCTACTGGCTTGGATAAAAGATTAATAATAAAAGTACTTGTTCAGGTCCCATCTTACATCTTCTGGGCTGTCAAGTTCAGAATTCATTGTATCATGACGTAGAGGAAATAAATCTAGTCAGAACCAACTTGTTGACATTATAGTAACCTCACAGGGCACCAAGGATCGTGGCTCCTTTGAGGAGAATGGATACCTCACATCTGTCAAGACAGCACAGACAGCACTCAACCAAAATAGTGTTTTTGTTTTGTCTTTTTGGGTCTGGTCGTGGGGCCTGAACTCTGGGCCTGGGCGCTGTCCCTCAGCTCTTCAGCTCAAGGCTAGCGCTCTACCACTTGAGCCACAACGCCACTTCCGGCTTTTTTCTTTTTGCTTATGTGGTGCTGAGGAATCGAACCCAGGGCCTCATGCATGCAAGACAGGCGCTCTATCACTGAGCCACTTTCCCAGCCCCAAAATCGTTTTTTTAAATTATTATATCATCCCCCCATTCTTTTATAAAACTTGCTCATTGTCCCTTAGACCAAGTGTTGAATGCGTGACCAAGAATAAGGCAATATATGTGAGTTGAGGGCTTTAGGATATGCAGAGGCCTTGGTTCAGATGCCAAGCTACCAGGTGAAGGAAGAGAGATTGTTGATAGGCCCTATGGTGGTTATTTTGCTTTTCATGTTGCTCTTATGGCAGCCGGCCTGTCTCTATGTATTCCTGACATCACAGTGGCACCCATGAGGCTGTGGTGGAATCTCTGACTCTTGTCTCTCTGTTCCTCCCTGCAGGTAGTGTGTGTCCCCCTGTGGATCCTCATGTCCTTTCTGTGCCTGGTGGTCCTCTATTACATTGTGTGGTCTGTCTTGTTCCTGCGCTCTATGGATGTGATTGCAGAACAGCGAAGGACACACATAACCATGGCACTGAGCTGGATGACCATTGTGGTGCCTCTTCTTACTTTTGAGGTAAGCGTTCTATGGGAAACCTCTTTGGCCTCTGCAGCCACCTGTTTCCTCTACCTTTGCCCTGTATACTTCAAATGGTAGCCGTCTAACCCTTGACATGTCAGTGGGTACCTGAGGACAGAAGGTCCAGAAGAAGGTCAACACAGTGAGAGCATAGTCTTTTTTCCCCAGTGGGAAGGAGACAGGTAAATAGGTAGACAGTGCACACTAGAATCAACACTGATGCTTCCTTAGAGAAAACCATAGGAGGAGTTTCTCATAAAACTAGTGATGAGCAATTTGCAAGCCAATGGACTTTGCTTGGTCCTGGGAAGGGAAATTCATCCAATTCTAACTGCCAGGATGGGTGGTTTTTGGCCATTTCCTGGGGTGACTTTCCCTCCTCAGAGACCTGCTGGGGGAGGAGCTGCCTACTGAGGCAGCTTGTGACTTTGTCTATTTTTAAGCGATGCGGCAACAGGACCTTGATGGTGTGTCTCTTTCTCTAGATTTTGCTGGTTCACAAGTTGGATGGCCACAATGCTTTCTCTTGTATTCCAATATTCGTTCCTCTGTGGCTCTCGCTGATCACACTGATGGCAACTACATTTGGACAGAAGGGAGGAAACCACTGTATGTACTCAGCTTCTCAGAAGTCCTTGGGTGGGGTGTGCAGATGAGTGTGCCTGAACTTTATGAGAGGATGAGGTCTGAGGGCCCCAGTTTACCATCTGGAATATCTTACACATGGATACACACCACAGCTAGCCTCCAGTGTATACTGTGATTGGAGAGTAGATGAAATGAGACAAGCCACCTGTCTGAGCTCCCATTTCCTCCTTTGCAAACTAAGTCTTCTGATCGTTTGTCCTAAGGCTTGGAAGGATGGATTAAAAAAAAATCTTAGCGTCCCCCAATTAGCCTACGTCCCATTTTGCCCTATCTCCTTTCTATAAGGAAGTCTTGCTAGCTGTTTTTAGCTGGAGCATACTACCTTTTCACTGGCACAATGTGGCATGCAGATTTGAGATGATCTTTGAAGAGGGCCCCTTCCTCACAAAGCTATGAACTGCACTAGATTGAAGTCAGAAAATTGATCTTCTGGCAACCTGGGGTTATGTCCTGGCCTAATCCAATTCCTTCCTCAGATTTGAGAGGGTAAGAGAAAGCTTTTGCTTAGATGCTACTCTTTATCATCCATGAGTCTAGTGTTGGGTGGGGAAGATTGGAGGAAGATTACACAGGCTAAGCATCATAGGTGTTCAGGAATTACTACAGCAAGTAGGGACTGTCGAACTTCATCATCAGCATGAGTTCCTAGAGGACCAGGTAAAACAGCTCTGCCGGCCCCATTCCATCCCACAGTAAGGGAATTTCTGAGTTAGGAGGCTTGGGGTAGGACCCAAGAATCCCCACCTTAACGGGGGTCTTGGGCTGCCATGTTGTCAGTCTGAGACTTAACCTTGAGAATCTGGGGGCTGGAAGTCCAAATTCTTCTCTTTATGGAGCATTTATTGAGCATTTATACGTTGGTCATTTATTTCTGAGGTATCTGGACAACGTGATACACTTCTCATTCAGGACAGGAGAGTAATGCACAAGCCAATCCTAAGACTTGAAAAGGAAAAAACAAAACAAAACAAAAAAAAAACTCTTGTTTTGCAGGGTGGTTTGGTATCCGCAAAGATTTCTGCCAGTTTCTGCTGGAAATTTTCCCATTTTTGAGAGAATATGGAAACATTTCCTATGATCTCCATCACGAAGATAATGAAGAAATGGAAGAAACCCCGGTACCAGAACCTCCTAAAATTGCTCCTATGTTTCGCAAGAAGGCCAGAGTGGTCATTACCCAGAGTCCTGGAAAGTACGTCCTCCCTCCTCCAAAATTAAATATTGAAATGCCAGACTAAAGGGCACTGGCGGGGCCGGAGCATGAGTGGACTGGGATGCACACTCCTCCATTCCTCTGCCTCTCCCCTCCCCAGATGCAGAATGGAGCTGGGCCTCCAGGGACTTCCATCTCATGCCTTGTTTGCATTCAGTGTCGATTGGCCACTCCGCACCATGGGACACAGAGGTGGCAGGGGACTAAGGGTATCCACAGATACGGATGCCAGGGTGTGTGAGGGAGGTTGGAGTCCACTTCCCTCCGTTTGCACATCTGAGGCATGTGCTCCTCCCCATGGGACCCACCTGGGGTGATGTCTGCTGTCCATTAGGCCCGCAGAGGAGCATCTGTGGACCAGGCAGGTTTTTTTTTTTTTAAAGAACTAAATTTCCCATCAAAGTGTTGGAAGATGTGCTTTCCATGGGGCTGCTACAGGTAGCCCAGTGGGAACTGTACCCAGGTGTGCATGCACCTGTGTTCAGACGGCGCAGCCATGCTTTTCCCTGCCTCTATGGTGGATGTTTCCCTATGGATATGCTGACAGTAGGCTTTCTTGGCCTCACCAGCAAGCCCTTCCCAATGGAGTCACTCCATGCCTGTATAGTATTTATACAAATATTTTAGCATTGTAATATACAGTGTTAAATCCTAGTTCTGTACAGCATATTCTGTTAAAGTATTTTTTTACAAGCTTGTGCTGGAAATGGACATGTTCGGCCACAAAAGTGGAAGCAGATGGCATGCCTGCCTCACCACAGATGGGTGCCGCACCCCCACGGGACATCGCCATTAATGCTCTGGAATGCATTCATGTGCATAGTAGCTGTTACTGCCAGCATAGCTGTGACAAGTTAGGAAAGATCTGTGCTGTCCCACTCCTCAGAAAAACTGGCTAGCAGAAACATAGAAAGTCCTTCCTGAGGCTCGGACACTGGAGCAAGTTGCTGACAGCAGAAATATCAAGGCCACTGAGTCCGGCCTCTGTTAAAGTCTGGCTTTGTGCCTGCCAGCAGCTGTGTCATTGCTGTCATCTGTCAGTGTGGTTTCTCCAGGCGCTGCTACTATAGCCAGCCTGGAACCCAGCCCGCAAGCATAGAAGCCCTCTGCTCAAATCAAGTAGGTCATTTTACAAAGGACATAAAGAGGAGCATAGGTACTACTGACCAGGAGATGAAGACAGGTTTTCACTTGATCAGTTAATTGTTCAGTGGCCTCAATCAGACATAACTAAAGTCCTCTCTTTCCCCGATCCCATCCCTGGTGTAGGACCCATCAAATCTGTTCTATTTCAGAGGAAAGGGGGGACTGAATGGCATAGACTTTCTTCCTTGGTGTGTAAAATATGTAGCTAAGTCCACTATTTTTGCCTCCTGTAGTTGTTCAATAAATTGGTTCCTCATTTTATATGTGCACTGTGAGTATCTTGTTTCATAGGTGTCCTGGGGAACTAGAATTGAGCTCAGCCAGCAGCAAGGGCAATTTCTTGGTGCTATAGGCAATCAAGGCTAGAAGGTGTTGTGGGTGAGTGGCCTTTGTGATGACTCTCTTCAAAGGACAGCAGGAAGGGTGCACAGAGAGGAAGACAAGCATCAGCACTCTACCATTGGCTGAGTATCAAGTAGGGAAAGTGGGGATGCTATAAAAAACTTTCACTGGCTGGGTAATACCACCCTGCCATTGTTAATGCTTCAGAGGCTTTGTAGATTTCTTTTGAGGATTTAGGGCCAGTCTGAAACTGAGAGTGCTTTTGGAGTACTGCTGATACCTTATGCAGCTGTGTCAACAACCATGGATTGCTTATTGCTGCAGACCAGCCATGTCAAGCTGTTGCTGAGGGAAGATGGTAGGAGATTGAGGAAAACACACACACACACACACACGCACACGCACGCACACACCTGAATATATCGGTGTCAGGTCATGTTTTGGTGGTTTTGAAATGACAGACACACACACACACACAGGTTTTGAAATGGCAGACACTCTCTCTCTCTCTCTCGCTCTCTCTCTCTCTCCACCTTGGAGAAAGCTGGGACCAGATGGGCTGTCAGCACCCAGAAGGCTGAAGGACTGAAAACAGTCCAGATTCTGGTTCAGCATATTTATTGACACAGAGTTTTTTCATAAAGGGAAGAGGCAAATCAGAATATTCAAAACAAGTTGCATTCAGCAGGTGCTGCAGCTTTAGCAATACAGGAAACAGAGGACCTGTGCTTAGAGATAGCTGAGCTCAATGTCTAGCTTGAAGGTTAAGATGAGAGAAAGATCCTTTTGCTGTGCCTTATACCGATCAGCTAGTGCCATTTCAAACCATGAGCAGGGGTGACAAGGCTCAGGACTGTTGCCCCAAGAACTCATATCTCTGCCCATGGACAGATGTAACCAGGCTCATGTCTCTGGCTCCCAACTTCTCCCCCTTTTTCTTTATCTAAAGCTGCTGTTGCTGTTCCAAATGAAGATGATGTTGGATCCTTAATCCAGTAATTCTTCTTCCAACTGCCTGTGTGAGGACTATAAGAACAAAATAAAGAAATATCATTGCAAGTCCAATCACAATTAGATACCATGCAGAGTGTTTTATAACATTAGGGGATTTAAAGCCTTTCAATTTTTGCAAAATCATGTCAGCTATTTGTGTGGGAGAAGACTCCTCTATATGAATCTTTTGTAACTGAATAATATCTTGGCAAAATTTCTGCAGATAAAAGGTAGTCTCTGAAGCTGACTGAATTCCTTGCAAATGAGCCTGTACTCATGTCCAATTCTACTGAGACTCACTATAATGAAAGCTTAGATTTTACCCCTTCATGGCAAAGAAGGTCTTGTTTACATTTTAGAGCATTCAATTCATTGCTTAAAACAAGTACTTATTATTCCAAAATGTTTAGTCTGCCATTAGCCCTCTAAGCAAAATCAACCTATGTCTCAAAGGTTGGAAACACATTATGAGCCAATAGGTTTATGGCATGGCTGGTGTGGATGCTATTTGCCAGGGTAACCGCAGAGGTGGCAAAAGAAGCTCTATGCATAACCAAGGACACTGCGCCAAAGACAGCAAGTGAGGCTACTCGCTTATGTCTAGCTAGTTGCGTATGGATCTCTTTAACAACTTGCAATATGGAGGGTTACTAAGGTTAATAGGAATCATAGCAAAAGGTGGCTGGTGTAAAATTTAAAAGTTCTGCCCTTTACGTATGCTAGAGAGGCCATTTGTCAAGTTACAATCTCCACAAGTCACATTCTACAATTGTCCATCCTGGGTGACAACAAGCAGCACCCAGGGATGGAATACACAGGCATAAATGCCTGTTTGATCTGCCTCTGCTCTATCATATTCTAATAAGGGCTATTGAGATTGGTTAAATCGATAACCATGAGAAGTTCCCATAAGTCCTGTTGCACGGGTCAATGGGAAGTCTAAGTACTGGTATTACCCAAATACCCATGATTGCTATATCTGCAGTATTGGAAGAGTTTGTTGACCATAATACTAAGGAATAGTTGCTGAATGTCTAGGGGAAGGCAAAAGGAAGTAAACAATCTCTCCAGGGAGGAGCAGTCCATGACTTATACTCAATCTCATGAGAAACACAGGCAGTTAAAGTGAGTCACCAAGAGGCATTGAATGCATCAGTAAAATTAACCCCCACAAACTGAATTATCTCATCCCTTTCATGCCCAGTAGACATCATCCAGCCTTGCCTTTTTATGTATTTCTTTTACCTCTGGACAGACTTAGGGGGTCCAAAGCAAAGAGAAGGACCAGAACTTAATCCTGAATAATTAAAGGATTTATATTTGGGTTGCACATGATGACTGGCTGTTCCCCCAGTCAACCTGGTATCATAAGTTGGTACAATAATCAAAGGAGCATGTCAAGTAGTGGGGTGAAGGACTGGAGGTGAAGGCAAATATATCCAATAAATCCCTTGATTCCCTGCAGGACTTACCTGAATAGTTCTCAATAGCAAAAGAGAGAAGAATATACCTTCCAGTGGTCCCCAAATCCTCTTCTGTGGCAAAGGTTCCCTCTATGGACTGTTGTTTTCTGTCCGTGCTGCACACTGCCTCCTCCATATTGTTCTGCTCCTTCTAGAAAAACACAAGATTACCCTCAACCCCACACTAACAACCTATGCTGTCCCATCCATTGTCCAGTATCCTTCCATAAGACCATAGGACCAGCATCCAGAGGCTTAATGTCCTAATAGTTTTCAGCTGCAGTCAAGCCTTCACTACAAATATTTTTTAAAAAATTTAAATGGCCCGGCGCTGGTGGCTCATGCCTGTAATCCTAGCTATTCAGAAGGATGAGATCTGAGGATCGTGGGTCAAAGCCAACCCAGGCAGGACAGTCCGTGAGACTCTTATCTCCAATAAAAAAAAGTGGCGCTGTGGCTCAAGTCATAGAGCGCTCGTCTTGAACTAAAGAACTAAGAGACAGTGCGCAGGCCCAGAGTTCAAGCCCCAGGACCGACAAAAATATAAAAGAGAAATTTAAGTGTAGAGCAACAAATGAAGGATCTTGGAAGGTGAAAAGACAATTCCTGCCCCAGCTCCCCCTTTTAGTTTTTCTATTTGAGGCTTTAGCATGCCATTACGTTCAACTGTTGTTGACCTTGGGGATTATAAGGAGTGCCTGTGGTATGAGCAATGCAAAAGCTAGAGCACAAATTAGCAAACTTTGTGGAAGGATAAGCAGGTCTGTTATCATTTTTTATATGGCAAGGGGCACCGAAGCATCCAAAAGATGAAAAATACCATGACTGGCAGTCTTTCCTATTTTGGGACAGGCAAAAATGAAACCTGAACAAGTGTGCTAACAAATACAAATTTTTGTTTTCCAAAGGAAGTGACATGAAGTTACATCCATTTGCCATATAGCATTAGGGCTGAGCCCTTCCAGATTGAAGCCATCTTGGGGAATAGACTGGTGAACAATGAATCAAGGGAATTTTTTTTAAAAAAAAACGATTTGCCTAGCTTTTTCTCAAGTGATCCAAAACTGTTTATGTAAAAGCAGCATTTTGATGAAAAAATGGAGTGATTTTGTTGAGCTCTTTGTGACTTACTGGAATTGATTACCCTGGCAACTGGGGAATCTACTTGTTTTTTCTTTTTAATTTTATTGTAAAGGTGATTTATATAAGGTTCAGCTGAAGGAGACCATCATGTGGTTCAGGCAGAAAGAGTTTATTGCAGGGAAAGCATCCTACTGGCCTACACAAGATGGAGGGTGTGAGGGGGAGCAAGGGATGCAGGTGAAGCGAATGGAAAGGGAAGCGGAGTAAGGGGCAAGGGAAAGGCTGCATGGGTACCAGGAGCAAAACAAGAAAAGGCAGAACTAACCATGGAGACTGATACATAGGGAAAGGGCGGGAGAAGTGGCCTCAGCCAAGACCTCAGGGCTTGGGGTGTCTCCCACTGCCTCCAGGTGGGCCACTTATGTGGGTTAGAAATGCTTGGGGATGGGGAGGGCTCTTGGGAAGGAGTCATGTGTGCACCCAAGAAGAACAATGGGGAAGGGGTCATTTTTTCCCAGGCAGATCTAACATTGTACAGATGGGTTTCAGGCACGTAAATCATGTTGGTATGGTAAATGCAAAGCATTCACAATCATGCTGTAGTATAAAAACAATCCTTTAAATCTTATGACTATCATTTTTAAAATATAAAGTGATTCCAGTGGATGAAGGTAGCCTGAGCTGCAAAAAGTCCCATGGGTTCCATAACCTTGTTGACAGCTCTTAAGTCCTGTAATAATCTATACTTACCAGCAGATTTTTTAAAATAATGAATATGCGAGTATTCCATGAACTATTGGTGGGACAGATAGGCCCTGCTCATTTACCGATTGATGTGCTATTTCTAGCTTCTCCCTATTAAGGGGCCTCTGATCTACCCAGACGCTCTTCAGAGTACCATTTTATTTTATCTGTAGTGTTTTGAGCTAGAGAACTCATCACTGGCCGAAGGGAAAGAGGAATCATAACCTAAACCCAGCCTATGCTGATGAGGTTGAGGCTGAATGGGTGAAACATTACCTTGAATTTTTTCTTAAGCCTTGAGTTGGCAAGTACCCTTGATTTAGCATTTGATTTATAACTACTGGAGAGGGACTGTACCAATTGGCACAAAATTAACTGGTAAGATGTCCTTTCCCCACAGTGTGACAGGGAGATCAGCAAGAATACAGGGAGTGAAAGGCCCACTCTGATCCTGTCATTTCAACCTTACAAGTTGAAAGCTTTCCAATAATCTTTTAGATTGACCCAGCCCTGCAATAAGGTATTAGTAGGATTAGAGGTCCAGCTAGATGGCCAATGTCTAGCTGCAATCACTGAAATATCTGCTCCAGTATCCAAGCCACCCAAAAAAGTGCTTTCCATTAATTCATCATTGTGTTCCTGGCTTATTTTGAGGGATTTTCTTTCTTTCCAAAATGCTTTTGATGACCCAAAACCTTGTTCACCTTAGGGGATTGAGTTAATGTTTTTCTTCTCTTGACACTGAGCAGCAATACCAGTTGTGCTATTCTCTGGCCTAACTGAATACCTTGAGCTGCTTTTGTGGGGTGAACCATAATCTTTTTGTAAATGTAATTTTATTGTGAAGGTGATGTACAGAGGGGTTACAGTCACATACGGAAGGTAATGAGTACATTTCTTATGGAATATTGTTACTCCTTCCTTCATTTTTCTCCCACTTCCCCTTCTCATCAACTCCCCCTCCCCTGAAGTTGTAAGGTTCATTTCCATCATATTGTCCTGTGAGCATCACTATTGCATTGGTTCACACTTTCTCCTTTATCTCACCATTTTGTTGTTCCTCTTCTTTTCTCCAAATCAGATAAACATATATAGAAGACACAGGGTACCAAAATCAAATACAGTGACAACAAGGGATAAATCAAAGGGAGGGGGGAGAAAAAAGAAACAACTTCACACAGTACATTAAAAACAAGAACAGCAACAAAAAAACCCTCTTCTTTCCATATCTTGGAGTTCATTTTCATTAGCATCATCTTACATGGGCATATGTATATGTCTATTGATCTTTTGTGTTCCTCTGCTAGGACTATCCTAGACATATACTAATTATTACAAATGAGGGAAAGCATGGAGCCTAAGTTTCTTTGGGTCAAGCTTACTTCACTTAAAATGAAATACACTTAGAGCTCAAAATTATGAAATCCCCAAAAACAAATCCTCAAAGACACAACTGCCACATTCACAAGTGGGCTAGAGACTTAAAGAGAGACGTCTCTGAAGAGGAAATAAGAATTGTCAATAGACACATGAAGAAAAGCTCAACATCTCTGGCCATAAAAGAAATGCAGATCAAAACAACATTGAGGTTCCAGTCACCACAGTTAGAATGGCTATAATCTAGAACTCTAATAACAACAGATGCTGGAGGGGATGTGGCCAAAAGGGAACCTTACTGCATTGTTGGTGGGAGTGTAAACTTGTTCAACCACTTTGGAAAGTAGTATGGAGGTTCCTCAAAAGACTCCACATAGAGTTCCCCTATGACCCAGCAATCCCACTCTTTTACCCAAATGATCACAAACAAGGCACAATCATGTTCACTGCAGCATTATTTACCAGAGCTAAGATGTGGAACCAATCTAGTTGCCCCAGATTATAAATTCTAGTCCTGATGACAGTTTCTTGATCAGGAGTTAATTTGAATTGGGTGATGGAACAGAGGTCCAGTTCTGTGTGTCCTGCTGTGGTCCTATAAAGAGTCTTAATGGTTGACCATTCTGGTCCTGAGGAGAAGTAAAGACTACTTCCCCCAAGGTTTGGGGGGGGGAGAAGAGTTGGCCCCTCTATCTGTTTCCCAAAACCAAACAATTTCCCTCCAAATCTCTCTTAAACCCTTTTGTAGTGAGGGCAAATTCCAAGTTTTCTTATTCCCCACACCAGAGGCTGTCTGCACTGTCTAGCCAAGTGATGATGCTTCCCACAATTGAAGGATCTCTTGCTTTAGAATAATCCCTTCCTGCCTTTAAGAGCAGCAGCTGCCAAGGCAGCTCCTGAAATGTGGGCTGGGCCCCTTCCTGCACACAGACAGATTATTTCTGAAAGAGTATTCTTTCTCCAATGTGGCTGAAGGGCTGCCTTACCTGTAGGATTAACATTTTTCAAAAGTGAATTGTTTCACCATAATTCCCCTGCTTCTACATCTGAGGTAAGTCTACCTATATCTCTTACTAATCTGCTAATAAATTCTTGAGAGGGCCCATGAGGACCTTGGGTCAAACTGGCTAACGTGATTCCTCTGTCCCCATCTCCTGGAGGAGGAAATTCCTTCCATACCTGTCTTGCCAACTGTGCTATGGTCATGTAGACTCCTAAAGGCACAGGAAGTTGTCACCACCCTCCTTGGTATTGAGCCTGACCCAACATCATGTCCAAAGTAACATTTCCATTTGGGTGCCTGTGGCAATGATCCTGACACAACTCAGTATAGGCTATTTTCCACAATTGATAGTAACCTCCTTTAAAAGCTGCCCTGGCAAGATCAGCCTGGTCCTGTGGAAGAAAAGCTATTGTGACCAGGCCGTCAAGGATATGCATGGTGAAGTGGGCCATAGGCCCGTAAGCTTCAACAGCTTTTTAAAAAAATTCCTTTAGGGCCGGGCGCTGGTGGCTCACGCCTGTAATCCTAGCTACTCAGGAGGCTGAGATCTGAGGATCGCGGTTCAAAGCTAGGCCGGGCAGGAAAGACCGTGAGACTCCTATCTCCAATAAACCACCAGAAAACCGGAAGTGGCGCTGTGGCTCAAGTGGTAGAGCGCTCGCCTTGAGCTGAAGAGCTGAGGGACAGCGCCCAGGCCCAGAGTTCAAGCCCTACGACCGATAAAAAAAAAAATTCCTTTAGGGTTTTAAAAGGAACTGGCTCAGGATCTCAAGTATTTTGCCCATGGTTTTTTGGATCAAGTCTTCAAACCCAGGGAAAGGCTGGAAAGCAGGCAAATCCTCTGCTGCTATGTATGCCTCTTTAAGGGCAGCCTATAAAGGTGATGGGACCTGAGGTTTTCTTTTGACTGAGCTGGAAGCTCTAGGCTTATGACATGAGAGAGAGGATAATTTTGTGCCATATGATCCTAGACTGTGATGTGAAAAGTGCCCCTGTCTGAATCACTACTTTCCTGATTCAGGGTCCCAGCCTGTGATGACAGGGCACTAGCTCCTGCTAGTGCCTGTTTGCTGTTGTCTCCGAACTATTCATATCCTTGTACCATGGTGGAAAGGTTTTGAATTATACCCGTCAAGGTGGAGGAGGAAGGCACCTTTCTAACACCCCAATTATCATCAGGACATTCATTGATAAATACCCACAAAGAAATATGGGAACACTGGTCCCTCTGCTATATCTCAATCCTTCTATTTTGCTTGCCAACCATCTCCCGAGTATCTTTTTAGAGTGTTCTGTGTGGGGAACAAGTCTATTGAGCGAAGTTTAAAAATTCCTGTAGCTGATCCCATCACTTTTTTTTTTCCCTCCGTTGGCTGTGGGGCCTGAACTCTGGACCTGGGTGCTGTCCCTCAGCTCTTCAGCTCAAGGCTAGCACTCTACCACTTGAGCCACAGCGCCACTTCCGTCTTTTTCTGCTTATGTGGTGCTGAGGGATTGAACCCAGGGCCTCATGCATGCAAGGCAAGCACTCTACCACTGAGCCACCTTCCCAGCCCCAGCTCCCATCACTTTTAATGTAGCCTCGAGAGTCTGTACATACAGATCTCACTTCATTGATTGATTTTTTCCCATCTTTCCCACCTGGCTATAATCCACTCCCCCACCCTGCATTATATCGGGTCCCTGTGGAGAGAATCTCCTTACCTTAAGCCAGGGAAGTTTCCTTGTACTCAGGTCAAGTTTCTCTTCAAGTGCCATTTGTTATGGAACAGCGGTGTCAAGCTGTCTCTGAGGGAAGATGGTAGTGGCAGGAGATTGAGGAAAACACACACACACACACACACACACACACACACACACACACACACACACACACACCTTAGGGTAAGCTGGGATCAGCTGGGCTGTCAGCACCTAGAAATCTGAAGAACTGAACACAGTCCAGTTTCTGGTTCCGTGTATTTATTTATAGAGTTTTTTCATAAGGAAGGAAAGACACAATTCAAGATATTAAAAACAAGTCACATTCAGCAGGTGCTGCAGCTTTAGCAACACAGGAAACAGAGCTGTGCTTAGAGGTAGCTGAGCTCAATGTCTAGCTATGGCCACTGAAATGACTAAGTTTTAGGCAAGAGTTAATTCTTACTCTGGCCAAGTCTCAAGTTTACATCACAGGAGATTGGGTTTGAGGCTGTCTAGGGACTGAAGAAACAAGGTAGTTTAAGCATGCAAGAAGGTGATTAGAATGGAAGTTATAGATAAATAACTAATAAGTAATCTTCACAGCTCTCCATAGGTTGCATGTTCAAAAAATGGCAGCAGGGCTGGGAAGGTGGCTCAGTGGTAGAGCGCTTGCCTTGCATGCATGAGGCCCTGAGTTCGATTCCTCAGCACCACATAAGCGGGGGGGGGGGGAGCCGGAAGGGGCACTGTGGCTCACAAGTGGTAGAGTGCTAGCCTTGAGCTGAAGAGCTGAGGGACAGCACCCAGGCCAGAGTTCAGGCCCCACGACTGGACCCCCCCAAAAAAAAACAACCACCAAAAAATGGCAGCATTAGTATTCACTAGTTATGCTCACAGTGCAATTTTGCTGTCTAATATGCAAAAGTTAGCCACTGGATACCTGTGCAGACCCAAGTGACTACTTCATTACTGAAAACATAGTCAACTGTTATCATCATGGTTCACATGTCCATCACGTGGAGGTGGTATGTATAGCTAAGCTAGTGGTACACTAATAATGCGTTGTTCGGATGAATGACCTCCAAAATTAGTGGAATTTCATTGAACTTAAAAAGTTTCTGCATAGCACAGGAAACAGTGAAGAAGAAAAAGCTACAGAATAGAAAGTACTTACAGTCAGTATATTTCACAAGGGGTTGATACCTAGAATGTATGAAGAACTTCAAAAAGTTAATGGTAAAAAGAAAGTCAAACTCAAATAACTTAATTAGAAATGAGAAATGAAATAGACATTTCTCCAAGAGGACATACAAATGGCCAAGTGGATGTATGAAAAAAATTAAACATCATTAGAGAAATGAAAATCAAAAGGCAAAAGGAGATACTACCTCTAGTAAGAATGGCTATTATCAAAAACATAAGGGAGCCCAGGAGTACTTTCCATTCTGGTGAGGGTTAAGGAAGGAGAAAGGAGAAAAGAGTAAAGAGGCAGAGGCAACCTGGAAGGAAGGTGAGGGGTTGGGGTACGGGTGGGAGTGCAGTCCTCCAACAGACCTGAAGTCCCAGGGCTTTTTGTGATGAAGCAGGACTATGCTGGCTGGGCAGTCAGAGCAAATGGAACTCACCAGTAGATGGCTGGACTAGCCTTCTCCCTGACTGTACTGTTCCAGTAGGTCTTGCTAGGCCACAGGTGCCCCTGCCTAGCCTGCTGCCTGGCCCCAGTCCCTATGCCTGTGCCTTGGTTATTGGGTAGGCTATTAAGAATCTCTCCTCACCCTGGGTCTCTGCACCCACCTCTCCTCTCCCCAGCATCTGTCCCACCCCCCACCCCACACAAACACTTGCAACTGCTTCTCCTTGTCGTTCTATGTGTTCTGTGCCTGCTTCTTCTGGACTGGATACCCATGCCTGCACCTGCATTTCCTCTCTCTGAGGTCCATACACTGAGCCAACACTCACCTTTCCTCACCCTGGCACTGGCACACCTTCTCTGCCTCTCCAGGCCAGCGCTGGATGACTAATGATGCTATAGGGAAGATACCTCCAAAAGGGAGGACGCCTCTGCCTAGCCCTTGGGTACCACGTGCTTCATCTTGTTGTTGAAGTGGACACCAAGAAAATTTATTAGTAAAGCAACATGAAAAAAGATAGTACACCACCCAGACAGAGGTGAGGACACATCTGATAACAGGTGCAATGAGTGTTTAACATCATGTGTATTTATGGTATATTAATATGTATTATGTGTATTTATGGTGTTATAGTTTTATCAGTTCAACTCAGAGGTTTTAGGAATTACCTCCTCATTGAACTTTGGTCATTGATGTCTGGGCATACCCCCAAAGCAAGGATGGATTTTGCTATATACTTCTTTTAAGACAGTTATTCATCCTCTTTGTCCCACAAAGTTTCAGGGCATAGAAAAATATATGTAAGTTATATGAAACAATTTCACATGAATGCCCTTACCTCAAATCCTAGTAGGGCTATGGGGAGAGAAGGTGTTTTTATGTGTGTATTTGCTTTTTTGTCACTGTGACAATACACCTGCAACAAGATCAACATAAGGGAGGAAGCATTTATTGTAGCTCACAATTTCAGAGCTGTCAATCCAACCATGCTGACCCCATTGTTTCTGGGTTTGTGGTGAGAGAGTATATCATGGTGAGAGGATATGGTAGAGCTGATTCACTCTTCTCATGGCAGCTAGGAACAACAAAACATTCCACGAAGGAGACATAAACAAAATAATCTTCAAAATCATGCCTCCAGGGAACCACTTCCTCCATCCTGGGTTAAACTACCACAGTTACCTGATAAAACAAGGCCCATGCCTGCTATCACCACTCTTAAGACAGGCACACTGCTACCTATATCCAAGAAATGCCCCTAAACCAGTCCTGACTCCCCACTTCAGTGGTAGGTGAAATTGGAAAACTGTAATATAGCCCCCTCCTGCCAATTCAAAATGACCATCATGAAGGGCTCATTCTGTGGAGAGACACTATGAACCCCCAGCTTGATCCAAACCAAGCTTAAATTGTCATAGATACCATTGGTAGCACTCAGAGCTCTCTTGGTGAGGCCCTCTTTCAAATTATGGAGTGTATTCCCACTTTAGTCTTACTTTTACTTTAGTGAACCTGTGCTTTTCTCAAATTTCCTGTGTGCATTTCATTCACTTGTATGTTTGAGGCACCAAGAGCCTAGGATAATACCTAATTGAGACTTCCTATAGTGTATTTGCAAGTTCAGACCATCAGAGGACTAAACAGTTGATCAGACCGTGCTTGTTAACACAAGCCTACAAGAATAGCTGTGGTGGCTAAGGCTGCAAAACCATGAGTTTGAAGCTGACGTTGGCTGTCTCATACATAATCGTTGATGAGATCAGAGCCGAGACAATCTGTCTCTAGAAACATTCTCACAGACATACACACAGAGGTGTGTTTTAGTAATCACCTTGGCCAATCCAATTCAATCCAATCCAGTCAAGTTATACATGTGTGCACATATCCATAAAATCTATGTTTGTGTTTAGTTGAGTTAGAAAGTAAGTTTCTGACTGTAAGTGAAATGTGAAATGAAGTTCAACAGTGGATTATGAAATGTGAGATCACTTGGCAAAGGCCAATCTGCCCAAATCACTGGATGTTAAAAAGGTGTTTAAATTTAGACAATAAATTAATTCTAAAAGTGATAATTTGCTCACTAACCAAATGGGGGTAATGAAATACTTATATCACAGCAGTAGTGAACATTAAAATAATAGTACAAACATGAAAATTTTAATAAGCATCTACAAGAAGAGATATGGTCCTTGCTTTTGTTGTTATTGCTACTGTATTATTTTGACATCTTGGAAAAATTACCTATAACGATGTATATAAATCAAAAAATAAAAAAGCTGCATCTTTAAAGTAGGTTCCCCTTAGGGGAAAGGGAAGTTCTTCTGTCGTACACCCCTCAGTATACACTTCCATCCAATGTGTTATTAATGGAACTTAGAAAGGTAGTATAGAGTCATAACTAGAAATACTTCTCTTGGATACGACTTCTTGCCGCTATGATATGGTCCTTGTTTAGCCCTGTTGAATTCTATCATATGATAGATACATACATACATACATACACACACACACACACATACATACATACCACAATTTTAGAAGTATGAAAAAAAGGTTGCCATGAGGACAATCTGGTGGGAAGTGTATTAAAATGGAATTTGCAAGAATTACTAAAAAGAAAAATTTGCCCGCGTTCATAGGAGGCCAAGACCCCTTCCCCCCCACCCCCCACAAGATGTAACGGGATTAGTGTGCTCACATGTCCAGGTCCACAGCTGGTTCCCTATGAAGAGACTCCTAGAGGAGGAAGGGAGGGGAGGAACCTGAGGGCGGAGGAGGTGGGGATATTCACTGTATTATGCTGGAGGAGTCATCTCCACCGCCCGGAGGGGTCAGCTCTGCAGAGCCCCGATGGTGCCTTCAGCCTGACCTTCACCTGTCTTGCAGTTCAGGAGATTCAGGCAGGCCCTAGAGGACAGGGTGGAGGTTCAGCCGGGAACTGAGTTGAGGCCACTGCAGGAGGCCAGAGAGCACTCCAGAGAACCCACCTCCACCCCTCTCATTGGCCGCGGGAGGACCCGTGCAGGGAGCGGATGTGACCTCACCACTTCTGCCCCGAGGTGTCTGTCTGTTCCACTGGCTTCCTGTCCGTGATCGGTTTGAAAGTCCCTCTTGTCAGTCCCTTTGGGATCTGGAGGAGTAGGAACTTGCTCTGAGATTTGTGGAAGGACGACTCACTGGACCCTGAGGTGAGAGCGGAGGGCGTTGTGAGCAAGCCTCCAACCCATCTGCTGATGGACGTTGCTAAGTAATCCATCATGGTCTCCTTTGTTCTTTTTATTTTTGGGGTCCGGTTGTGGGGCCTGAACTCTGGGCCTGGGCGCTGTCCCTCAGCTCTTCAGCTCAAGGCGAGCGCTCTACCACTTGAGCCACAGCGCCACTTCCGGTATTCTGGTGTTTTATTGGAGATAAGAGTCTCAGGAACTTTTCTGCCGGGGCTGGCTTTGAAGTGTGAACTACCTGTGCCCGGCTCCTCCTTGAATTCTTTTGTGCAGGTCCTGCAGCTTGAACTCACTGCCTGGGTGCTGTCCCTGAGCTTTTTATGCTTAAGGTTAGCACTCTACCACTTGAGCCACAGCGCCACTTCCGGCTTTTTCTGCTTATGTGGTACTGGAGAATTTAATCTAGGGCCTCTAACTTCCCAGCCCCCCTGTCTTCTCTTCTAGCCTGGATACCACTGAGTTGAGGTTCTGAGGGAGGCTAGAGGGGACGCAAGAGAACCCATTTCCGTTCCTCAGATCAGCTATTGGACGATTCGCACACGGAAGCGGATGTAACTACCACTTCCGCCCCAGACGGGAGAGCCGTTAGAAGTCTCTAACCGGTGAATGTACTTTGAGTCTGTAAATTGGCGCAGTTCTCAACTAATTCCTGTGTTTCCACTTCTCCCTCATCTTTCAATCCTTCCCTCCCTCCCCCTTCTTCTGCCTGAAGGAACCCTGGAAGACACAGTGTTGGTGTAAATTCTTCGGAGTTAAGAAGTTTGTAGTCTCTAAAGGATCAAGGTGAGATATGAGGCTGGACAATGGATAACTCCCCAAAGAGGGCCCCAAATACCTTCCCTTTGTTGTCATCTGAGCCCTACATGGGGATGTGTAGCAAAAACAGCACCACCACGCCTACTTTGGGAGTCACAGCCTGAGACATAAAGAGTTCAGGAAGACACAGGAAACTCTCCCTTCGTTTATATTTCGAAATAATCGAGCCCAGCCTCCCATTTTTACCCCGGGACCACAAGAGATCCAACTAACCAGTATTATATGTCCCTGCCATCATCCACCCCTCCCCTATTCCTTTCACCTCAGGTAACCATGGGAGATAAGAGTCTTGGTCTGAGGTAAATAGACGGTCAAAGTGCTGCACACTGTGGGGTCAAGGTGAAAGCTGAAGAAAAATCAAAGTGAAATCCCTATTGTGAGGTTACTAAATAATTTAGCCCTGCCTTTGCTTCGTGCCTCAGTCCCAGCAGGACCACAAGGGACCCTCTCATTAAGCTAGCCTGGCCCCACCCCTCCCCCATAAACTACATCCTTACATTTGTCCCCCAGCTCTAACAGAGGTGTAAGCTGGCAGTGAGAGGAGCCATTGTTGGACCACAGAAAGTGTTGCCTAGGATGTGCCAGGAGTGAAGGTAAGAACTCAGTAGTTCCACTATCCACAAGGGGCCACAAAGAATTTCTCCATCTGGCAGTTGTCCCAGGGCAAGTGTGCCAAGATATAAGGTCCCCTCACTAACTTTTGCTCCACTTCAAAGAGGTGAGACCTTATTCTAACAGTTTGCCTCAGGCCAGCTTAAGTGGAGGATGATCTCAGCTCTGCTAGGATAAAGTTGATAACCAGAATAAACACAGGGGACCTTCTTCTCCTTCCCACAAACCAGTATGGATCTCAAAGACAGGAAACTTCTCTCCCATTGCATTGAAGTCACAGTGATGTCCTTTAAAGATGAAGACATACGTAGAGATCAAGTGAGGACTGCTTGGTGTCTCTGCCAAGAGCTCCAGGGCCAGAAGTTGAGAACATGTTTCCTTTGATTAAACAGCAGATGACACTCAAGAATCAATATGGGGTTACACCTTGAAAGTTTACCATGGTCCCCATCTATCCAAAAACATAGTACTCAGCATATTGTCTAGCTTCACATGCTCTTCTGACACCTGTCAATTCTCACACAACCACTGGCACTATTAGCATCTTACTTGTTTTCATACGCTCTCATGGGACAAGACCAGCTAGGAAATGTGTGACCCTAAAGCACCCCCCAAACCAAAGTCCAGTAATAGGCTTTTTAGTAGTAGACTTTTGTGAGAGCTCCTAAGGCTACAGTTCTCAGCTTAGGTCATGCATATGTTCCCTCTCTCATCTAGGTCTTTGAAGCCCCATCACTGAAGTCCTGCAAACTGTGACCTCTGTTCAAGAAAAGTCATGCAGCGTCGTGCTCAGAAAGGCCAGCACAGCAAGCGTGCACTTGCCCCTAGGGCTCAAAGGCAGGCACCCAGCCCAATGATACAACTAATTCCTATTGCATTAGATGTGTCCGCTTTTGCTGCCACCTCTTTTCGCCCCACTCTGATCCCCATCACCCAAAATGGGTTGCCTGCTGAGATCCAGCATGGTTTCCAGAGTTCTCAGAGAGTGTTAGCTACCCCTGTGCGCTTGTGCTCCCTTCTGTATGGCCACTTCAGTCAGGCTTCCTGGACCCAAGAAAACCTGTGTCTCCAGGGTAGCATGATCGATCCTGAATCTTTGCAGGAGGATGCATTATCTTTAGTGCTCCTCATGATCCTCAAATATGAGAAACATGAGGTGGTTACCAGGGCAGAAATGATGACCTGCATCCTCAGAAGCCACTGTACTTATTTTCCTGTCATCTTTAGTAGAGCAGTTGATTGTATGCAGCTGGTATTTGGCATTGATGTGAAGGAAGTGGAGCCCAACAGCCACTCCTACATCCTTGTCATTACCCTGGGGCTCACCTATGATGGCATGCTTAGTGATGTCCAAGGCATGCCAAAGACTGGCCTCCTGATAGTCATCCTGGCCATCATATTTATGGAGGGCAACCACGCTCCTGAATCTGCAGTCTGGGATATTCTTTGTAAAATGGGTGTGTGTGTTCAGCAGAAGCATGACATCTATGGAGATCCCAGAAAGTTAATAACAGTAGATTTTGTGCAGGAGCAGTACCTAGAGTACCAGCAGGTGCCCAACAGTTTTCCTGCCCGCTTTGAGTTCCTGTGGGGCCCAAGAGCCCATGCTGAAACAACCAAAGTTAAAGTCTTGGAGCACTGGGCTAAGTTTACTGGGTGTGATCCCAGATGCTTTCCATTCTTATATGAAGAGGCTTTGAGAGATGACCAGCAGAGCACCCACACATGAGTAGTAGTCATAGACGTATTGTGGTGGGAGACTCATTAATTTCCAATAGCAGCTCCTGCTCCATGTTACATGAAACCATTTTTTTTACTTTGTATTTAAAAAGTGAGAGCCTTCTTAGTAGAGCCCAGGACCTGTTGAGGGGGAAGTGCTGCGTACAATTATGTCATTCTGTTGTATTTGTGTGACTCTCCCTTTCAATTGAATGTTTATCTGACTTCAGAATGGAAAATTGTAAATGACAATAGTCACATCTATTTGCTGTTAATATAATTTAGGAGTGAATCTTCCTAATTTTTCAACCAGTTGTCAAAACAGAAGACTTCAACATTATATAAAGAAATGGATAAATGAAATGTTAATTCTTGACTTCTTCAATTGTCTTCCCTGTGACATTAAAAAATATGTATGTTGACCTGGATTTTTCTGGGCTCTAACTTGAATGTACATGAAAGTAAATCTTAATAAATGTGTTCCCCAACTTACTGTTCCATTCATTCTTCACCCCTTCATTGAACACCTGCTTTCTGGAAGATGTTTGATTACTGGCGGAGGTATTAGTAAATTGGGTTTGGTCCGGCCCACATTTTCTCATAGGATGATGGTGTCTAGGAGCAGCACTCACGTCAGGGGGTGTTGAGATGTCCTCAAAGATGAAAAGAACACATGAAGTAGGGATGAGGAGGCAGGGATCCAAGGACAGCAGCCCATGGTCAATGTCCATAGCCAAGTCAGGCTCCCATTTGTGGAAACTCTAATTCTTTGTGTGCGAGTTTACTGCTGCAGCATGGGTCACATCCTAGGATGAAGTATCGTCAGCCTGAGAGAATGGGAGGCTGCTCTGTGCAGCTCCTTTTGAGTGCAAGGAAGAATGTCTTCCTGGGGCACATATGTGAAGTGCAAAGGAAGTAGGTGAATTATCTGACCACGTAAGGTCTAGAAGCTCCTGTCCAAGTGCTCTTCTGGGTGGGTTGATGAGCCAGAACACACTATTAAAATAACATTTTTATTCTGTTATATTGAGTGTGATTTGACCCACTCTAAGCAAATACTAGATTTTAGTGCAGTGGGGGAGGGAGGCTGGTACTAGGACTTGAACACGGTGCCTCATGGTCTCACTGGAGGTTTTTTTTTTTTTTTCTCACAGTTGACACTCTACCACATGAACACCTAAGGTCTGACATTTTCTTCCCAGGTTGGGTTTAAACATTAAACCTATGTATCTCCACTGCCTGAGTAGCCTGGATTACAGGCATGAGTCACCAGCTCATGGGGGAATTTCCTCCAATCAATTTAGTAAGGGACTGGGTTAGAAAGAGCCCTCAGGTCTCATGTGGAGAGCATGCTGTAACCACTCATCCATCCTAGCCTAGGGCCAACCTTCTGACTCACAGTCCATGTCTCTTCTCAACATTACACAATGTCTCTGTAGTGACCAAAGAAGGGCCTTTAAAAGGCCAACACATTACAAACAGCCATAAACAAGTAACAGTGCAAAGCAAACACTGTTGCCTGCAGTTGGTTCCTAAAATGTGATTCTTCCCACATGTGGACATTTCTGTCAATTCTTCCCTGATTTACAACCTCTTTCTCTTGTTCATCCTCCATGTGCCCTCCCTTCCAATGCTACACCGCTTTCCTGATTCCTAGCTCTTCCAGACCCACTCCTCTGGAGGCCATAAAGAGTCACATGTCCTACCCTTAACACAGAGCATTGATGGGCCTTGCAGAAACCCCCACCAGCAAGGAAGTCAGACCTGAAGACCAGTGCATCTCAGAAAAGGTCTTTATGGAAAACAAAGGCCAGAAAGGGAAGGAGATCAGCCCCTGATACTTAGACTAACAACAGTAATTTAACCAGGTAAACAAAAAAGCTCACCCACTTGGGCCCTCAAGGCAGTATTCATGTCTGTCCTTCTCATGCCTGTAATGTTCTGTAATGGTCTGTGTTGATCTAATATAAGCAACATCTTTTCCATATCTGAGTTTGTTTCTGATAGTTACTCCCTTACTTCCTTCTGTGGGAATTTTTTTTTGGATGCTGGTCCTGGGACTCGAACTCAGGGCCTCAGTGCTGTCTCTAAGAAATTTTCCTGAAGGGTGGCACTCTACCACTTCAGCCACAGCTCCACTTCTGGAGTTTTTGGTAGGTTAGTGGAGATAAGAGTCTTATGGACTTTTCTCCCCAGGCTAGTTTTGAACCACCATCCTAAGATCTTAGCTTCCTGAGAACCTAGGGTTATAGATGTGAGCCACCAGTGTCTGGCTCCTGTGTTTTTAATCTCTTAGAATGCATTGTAAATTTTTTGAAATCAAGACTCAATGTATTGACTACAAGGTATAAAAGAAACAAAGCTTCAATGTGAGTGTGTTCTCTTTCTGACTAGGAGGTAGGCAGTGTTAACTTTTTGTTGATATGAGAGACAGAGTCTTTATTAAGAAAATTCTGGCCTGTGTCAAGGAGCCCTAGGATTTTTCCTGTTCCTGTCTGTAAAGTTTTCAGGGTATCTGCTTTGACATTGAGGTCTTTGATCCATGTGGAATTGATGTGGTGCAGGGGGATATATGGGGATCTAGTTTTAGTTTTCTACAGGTGTTTAACCAATTTTGCCAGCACCATTTACTGAAGAGGCTATCTTTCTTCCAATCTATTTTTTAGCTCCCTTATCGAAGATTAGGTGGCTATAGGTCTGTGGGTTCATTTCTGAGACTTTAGTTCTATTCTATTGGTCTTCACGTCTGTTCTTGTGCCAGTACCAAGCTATTTTGATTACTATGGCTTTGTAGTAGAGTTTGAAATTTGGTATTGACATTCCTCTAGCACTGTTCTTTCTGCTAAGGATCGTTTTTGCTATTTGGGGTCTTTTATTGTTCCATATGCATTTTGGGGTTGCTTCTTCTATTTCATTGAAGAAAAAGGTTGGACTATTGATAAGTATCGCATTGAATTTGTAGCTAGCCTTTGGCAGTATTGCCATTTTCACGATGTTAATCTTTCCAATCCAGGAGCATGGGAGGCATTTCCACTTCCTAAGTTCTGCCTTAGTTTCCTTTTTTAGGTTTTTAAAGTTTTCATCATAGAGGTCCTTCACTTCTTTAAGTTAACTCCTAGGTATTTTATTTTTTTTGTGTGGGGCTATTATTTGCTTTCCTGATTTCAGCTGCACTCTTCTCATTGTTGGCACATAGAAAAGCCTTTGATTTCTGAGGGTTAATTTTATACCCTGCTACTTTGCCAAAATTTCAAATCAGCTCAAGTAATTTGGGAGTGGAGTCCATGGGGTTCTTTAAATACAAGAGATAAAGAGATTAAACTTCCTGCCACTGCCATCTCCTTTTTGTAACTGTCCAGTTGCCTAGGCACACTAAGGACTCCTTTTCCTCTTCCTCCTCCCTTTTTCTTTCTTTTTGTCCTTCTTATCCACCTCCTCTTTGTTCTTTATCTCTCTTTCTTTGAGGTAGGTTCTTGCTCTGTAATTCAGGCTGGTGTCGAACTCATGTAGTCCAGGCTAGCAATGAACTTCAGATTCTTTTTCCTCAGCCTCCTGAATGTGGGGATTACAGCCAGGCACCACTATTCCTGGTTGAAGATTTCTTAAATGAGGTAAAAGATTTACAGTTCCTTCAGTTCTATTCCCATGCTATTTCAAAGGAGCCCTACTGACATAGGATCAAGTTGTGGGAGAGAGGAAGAATTTTAATACCCTTCTGGAGGTCTCAGTCTTTTTGCTAGCCTGTGCCCAGGGACAGTGCTTTTCATTCCCTACACCTAAACTTCTTATGTTGGAATCAGTGTTCTTCTCAGGAGTTGGATTCCCTGTCTGGAGAGCTTTAGGTGTCTTCCCAGTTGTTGCAGATGCTGCCAGGACAAGTTGGAGGCAGGGTCCTCAGGATCCAAATATGCTTTGTCTCATTCCCTGTATCCTGTAGAGGCCACCTTCTTCATCATTGGTGGACTGTAAAGGGTGGACTTTTGCACAGATCTCCTTCTTTAGACACAATATGAGAACTTTCAAATCTAGGCCACTTTGAGGCCAGGCTGGTAGATAGAAGAGAGAAAAACTAATACAAGAACTTCACCAGCATGGTGATCTTACTCTAAATGCTACTTTCCTAATCTCCCACTAACACCTATTCTTCATGAAATGGAACTTCTGATTTTACTGTAGTGCTAGACTTGCAGCAAAAGTGCAACGTGTTTCTATTACCAAGCGTGGTAAATGACACAATTCACTGCAAAGGTCAGTGGTGAGGATTATATTGGATGTTTGCAAAGCACTGCAAAGAGTCCTTGAGATCTAGATAGTACTCATGAACTTGTGAAAGCCTTTCCATTCTTCTCAGCAGTGTCCCAATCTACAACAACTTGGGTAGACTATGGAGGGGCTGAGTCCCCAGCACCAAATGGGGGACTCCAAACCATTAAATCAGGTTTGAAAGCCTGCTGCACTAGGGAAAGCAAGAGGAATTACAGAATTAACTCATGGCTACAAGTCATCCTAGCAAAATGGTATTGCACACAATCAGCAAGAAGAAAGATGCATACCAGGAAGTCTAAGGCAATCAGACATGTTTCCAAAAGGGTCACAGTGGATACACGTGATTCCTCCACAAATGGAGGCCAGGCATATAGAATGTTGCCATCCAGTAGAGCTCACAAGAACCGCAGCACCCAGTTTTCCTGAGGGTGGTCAGGAGGTCTATTCTTCCCTAGCAGGAATCAAGTTCCAGGTCCCCTGTGAAAGTCTCTTCGTGTGATCCTCTCTTTCTCATCCTCACCTATTTTGTAATATTCCAGTTCTCATAGGTTGGCAGTCACTGCACAGGAAACACTTCCTCCCATCCCGGCAATAGCACTGAGAGAGAGCAACATCCACACTGGAGACAGGGCACTCCATCCTACTTCTACCTGACATGAAGCCTCATGCTTGCTATACTCCAGCCTGAAAGCACATTTGGATACTTTTACAAATGCCTTTTCTCAACAGTTGGACTATGAATTGTCTATTTGCAAGGCTTCTGGGGTTCTATGAAATGTTTCATTTTATTCATAGTCTGTCTTAGATCTAGGACCAGCCTCTCCTCCTTTCTTCCCTCTCTTCCTTCGTCCTTTTCTGTCTGTGTACATTAATATACACATGTATTTGTATGGTGTTTCAAGTAACAAGAGCAAAAATACTACTATTGCTCAGCCAGCATGGCAACCATTAAGAACAGAAACAATAAATTTTGGCAAGGATATAGAGAATAAGGGACTTATATTCACTGTTGTTAGCAATGTAAATTAATGCAGCCACTGTGGAAATCAACATGGAGATTCCTCAAAAAACTTAAAATAGGTCTTCCATAAATCCTGGAGTATTAATCAAACACAACAAATAAATTGTATCTGCAGTAAAATGGATAGAACTGCAAATCATTATAGTAATAAAAATAAGCCAGACTGAGAAAGACAAATTTCCCAAAGTGAATATTTCATAAGTGAAATCTATAGGTGAAAACAAATGAAAACATGAGAGTAGCATGGGGGTTCTTTGGTGGTAGAACCAGTGGGAGGGGAAAATGAGAGGGTAAAGAGGAATGAAAATGACTGAAGAACTTGATAAGCATGTCTGAAACTAGAATAATGAGCCCATTAAAACTGTTTAAAAATGGGTAGGAGCCAATGGCTCATGCCTGTAATCCTAGGTATTCAGGAGGCTGAGACCTAAGGATCATGATTGGAAGCTAGCCCAAATAGGAAATGGCTTGAGAGTCTTTTTTTTTGGGGGGGTGTTCCAGTCGTGGGGCCTGGGTGCTGTCCCTCAGCTCTTCAGCTCAAGGCTAGCACTCTACCACTTGAGCCACAGCGCCACTTCCAGCTTTTTTTTCTTTTTGCTTATGTGGTGCTGAGGAATCGAACCCAGGGCCTCAGGCATGCAAGGCAAGTGCTCTAACACTGAGCCACCTTCCCAGCCCCGGCTTGAGATTCTTACCTCCAATTAGCAACCAAAAACCAGGAAGTGGAGCTGTGGCTCAAGTGGTAGAGCATTAGCCTTAAGCAAATAAGCTCAGGGACAGTGCCCAGGCCTTGTGGTTTTGCTCCAGCACAGACACAGAAAACTGGTAGGGACACTAAGAATGATGGAGGGAGTCAATCTGATCAAGGATATCATATGCAAATGTGGAAATATCAGAATTCTCCCCTTGTTTTCTTGTGCTAGTACTGTGGTTTGAACTTACAACCGGGGATGCTGTCTCCCACATTCCAAGTTCTGGCATTTTTGTGATCAATTAGAGAAAAGAGTCTTATGGACTTTCTTGCCCAGGCTAGCTTTGAACTGTAATTCTCAGATCTCAACGTCCAGAGTAGCTAGGATTATAGGTGTGAGTCACTGGCATCCCACCCAGTACAATGTTTCCTTCATTAATGCATGATAATAATGAATAATGATTGATAAATAAAGCGAACAAGTACATATAAAGAGTTCTCTGCAGAACTTTTTTCTCCTCTGAACCTATCAGCTACCTACCTCAAACTATAACCTTCTAAGAAGTTTAAAGTAGTACCACACACCTAAAGAATATACACCTAGGATGGAGGGGTTAATTATCATGAAAATGTAAAGTGACCTCAGTGATGAGCTATTTCTCATACTCATGGATTCATTTCTTTCCCATAGAGAATATCAGAATAACAGAATGTGAAGGTAGTCTTTTTTTTGCCAGTCCTGGGGCTTGAACTTGGGGTCTAGACACTGTCCCTGAGCTTCTGTTGCTCTAGGCTAGAACTTAGCACCACTTCTGGCTTTTTCTGTTTATGTGGTACTGAGGAATTGAAACCAGGGCTTCATGTATGCTAGACAAGCACTCTACCACTAAGCCACATTCCCAGCCTTGTCTCAAAACTCACCAGTGTCAACAGCTCATGCCTGTAATCTTAGCTACTCATGAGGCTATGATCCAAGGATAGGTCCATGAGACTCTTATCTCCAATTAGCCAGCTAAAAGCCAGAAACGGAGTTGTGGTAGAGCACCATCCTTGAACAAAAAAGCCAAGGGATAGTGCCCGGGCCCTGAGTTCAAGCATAGTACCATGCATACACATGCACTAAGTGCCCCCGCCCACGCACACACATGAATAAAGATAAAATTGAAGTGATCATTATTAGTTATTCCAAACAAAAAAAATACGCATTCACATGCAGATCAAAATATACACTAAAGAAACAGAAATGTGGGACTGAGTCAAATATTTGAATACTGACCGGGACACACAATTTGTTCAAAAAGGATGGATACCTTCATCAATTAGTTGCCCAATGGGAATTCATTTTGATATGTTCATATATGCATACAATATACCTTGATCAGATCTACCACCTCTGTTACTCTTATTTCCCCTCCCCACTTCCAAACCAATTTCAACAACCTTAATTATTTTTATGGACTTGTGTTTAATGGTGTTGGGGCTTGACCTCAGGGCCGTGGTGCTATCCTTAAGCTTTTTTTTTTTTGCTCAAGGCTGGATCTCTACCACTTGAGCCACAACTCCACTCTGGTTTTCTGGTGGTTAACTGGAGATAAGAGTCTCACAGCCTCTCTGGGGTGAACTGCAATCTTTATATCATACTTCCTGAGTAGCTAAAATTATAAGTATGAGCCACAGGTGCCAGCAGGACAATATAAAGTTTTAAGGTTAACATGGAGCAAATATGAAGCATAAGCTGTATATATGTCATAATTCTGAAATTCAGTATGAAACTTCCAAAAAGTGAAGTACTAGGCTAGGGGTGAAGCTCAGTGGTACAGAGTTAGCCTGATATAGGCCCTGGATTATACCACCAGCGCTTCAATAACAGCAAGCAGGCAAACAAACAAAACACTACAAGGATTAGTCCATTTATTATCACTATGTCAATTTAACATGACTCCTCTAGAGGGAATAGAATGATCTATATAATACAACTACTTCAACTCATGAAAAATAAGAAATTATTTTTCATGGTATTAAGGTTTGAATTTAATCTTGGACTTGCTAGACCAGAGCTTTAAGTTTAATATTTAGCCAGTGCCCAGCAATACATTGGCTAGCAAGCATGAGACCTTGAGCTTAAACCCCAGTAACTAAAGAAAAGCAACATAGGTCTATTTCTCAGTTTGTTAAGGAATTTCCATACCCATCTTGGTCATATATATGAAGAACCATAAGTCAATACAGAAAAAGATGCCTACATACCATTTATTTTACCTCTGTTCACAATAGAAAGGCTGTGGGTATAATGAAAAATGAAATTATGTCATTTATAGGAAAATGAATTGATAAAGCCAAGTATATGTTTTCTCCCATTTATGGAAGCTAGACCTAATCATTACATATCCAAAGATCTATACATAATACATAATACACACACACACACACACACACACACACTATGATTTTAATTGTGGGTCTGTGTAGGGGGAACAAGGGAAAATTAGAGAGGAAAATTTTCAAAGAATATGAATAATACCAAAATACAACTTGTAGCTAGACATTGGTGACTCATACCTGTAATCCTAGCTAATCAGGCAGTTGAGATCTGAATATATAGCTAGGATGCCAGCCTAGGCAGGACAATACATGAGACTTTTATCTCCAATTCATCAGTAAAAGTAAGTAGAGACATGGCTCAAGTGGTAGAGTACCTTCCATGTGCAGAAAAAGTGGCAAAAGCTCACTGAAATTTGAACAATAGGGGGGAGAGGGGATTAAAAAAAAGATAGCAATAGAGGGGGAAATTTGCTTAAAATCAAATCTATGCTCATTTGAGTTTCATGAAATGCCATGGCAAAATCCCTTTGTACAATTTAACATGCACTAAAAAATAGAATGGAGAAAAATTAAACAGGTTCTGGTGGTAATGGGAACTGTGGGTATGGGGAAGGAAAATGGAAGGGGTGCATGACGGACAGCATAATTTATATGCAGATATGAGAACAGAACAATGAAACTGGTTGAAATTATTTTTAACATGTAGGTAGAGGAGGGAGAATAGAGAAGATGAATATGATTGTGGTACATGATTGTATAGAAATGTCACAATGAAATCCTCTTGTACAACCAATATAAGCTAATAAAAATGCCCCCCAAAATGGTTGGAAATGACTCAAGAAGCAGAGTGCCTGCTTAGCAATTGTAAGTCCCTGTGCTCCAATACCAGTACAAAGAAAGAAAAAAAGAGGAAAGAGAAAGAGAGAGAGAGGAAGGAAAGAAAGAAAGAAAGAAAGAAAGGAAAGAAAGAAGGAAGGAAGGAAAGAAGGAAGGAAGAAAGGAAGGAAGGAAGAAAGGAAAAAGAAAAGAAAAGAAAAAGAAAAGGAAAGGAAAAAGAAAGGAATGGGAAGAGGGAAGAAAGAGGTACTCTATCACTTGAGCCACACCTCCAGTTTCAGCTTTTTGCTGGTTAATTAAAAATAAGAGTCTCTTAGATTGTTGACTCCAGTTGGCTTCAAATTGGAATTCTCAGATCTCAGCCTTCTCAGTAGCAGGATTATAGGCAGAAATCACTAATGGTTGGCATAGGTATTCCTTGAATCAGTGTACACACACGAATATCTTACAAATGCTACAACTTTGGAGATGTAAACTCCTAAGGCACAATAGGCCTTCCTCAATTTTCTCCTGAATGGCTTTGATTGAAGCACTGACTTTCATTCTAATATTTTGTCAATTTGTCAGAAGCAACTCTTTAATGTCCCTCTACACGGAAAACATATCCTCATTAGAATTACTGTCAAGTAAATAACTGTAATGTCTGTTCAGCAGCATTGGAAAGACATTTAGCATTAACAAATAGGAGTCACTTAAAAATAAAGATTACTTGCTTCCTTTCTTCCAGTGAAAATTTATAGTGGCAATTACCTCAATTTGAAATTTTATACACTCTGTGTGTGTGTGTGTGTGTGTGTGTGTGTGTGTGCAGGTCCTGGGACATGAGTGCTAATCCTGATGTTCTTTGCCCAAGGCTAGCCACTTGAGCAATAGCCCCACTTGTGTCATTTTTTGGTAGGTAATTGGAGATAACAGTCTCATGGACTTTCGTGCTTGGGTGGCTTTGAACCATGAGCATCAGATCTGTTTGAGTAGTAAGGCATGAGCCACTGTTGCTGGGTCTTAAAATTTTATATGTATGCTTCATATTTTTAGTATTTTAAATGTAAAAAATCCAGCTAATGACAACAAATGTTTACCTAACAATCTCAAAGGCAAGGTTTAATTTCTTCATGAGGAAACATTTCCAAAGGTTATTTTTTAACATGTCTAACTGGAAGACGTATTTAGAGGGAATATTGTTGTGCCACTTTATGTAAAATAGAAAAGTACTCCATTTACAAAGTACTCTAAAGGCACAAAAGTAATGTAGCCAGTGAGCCTTCTGATTAAATTTGACTAGAAGATAAAGACAAAGAATAGCTTAATGGCATATGTGTGCTCATGTTTGCTCATACCCACTGTCTAAGTTAGGACAAAAAGTGCACACTGGCTCTGAGTCTTTGTTCAGAGTTTGACCTCTATTACAGTGTAACTACCAGCAGATATAGCAACTTAAAATTGGGTTGGATTCAGCTTGTACATTACTGGCAGGCTACCAATAGCGACATTAATTCTCATACCATGTGTTATTTATGTAGTTTAAACAAGGTCAATTTTAGAAAATTCAGTCTATTCAGTTCCCCATCCTCAAGACAAACAAAAGCATACAAAATAACTAAAGTGAACAGGCAAAAATCAGATACTAAAACCATATAGATCACTTCCTTTGTGACAAAACCTGGAATACAAATTATCCAATCTAATTTTTTCCTAACATTTCATAGTATGCAAAGTAAAAATGTTTCCTGATGAAATGAGAGTTTGTATTCCACGTGCCACGTCTGGACATTCACCATATAGGCCAAATAAAGAGACATGATGAAAGGCAGAGAAAGGGAGATTTATTACATGTCACTTTACTTAGTATATATCTTCAGCTGTCTTTGGGATATAGACATGAGGTTCACACTTAAAGAGGGAAACTCGGGATAAAAAAAAGAGATACAAATAATATTACACTGTCCTAGTAAAAATATGGTGTAGTTGATAATTATTTCAGTCTATATTTGGGAAGGATTCTGGAGAAACTATAATGGCTGTCATCATTGGTCAGGTTAAATAAGTCATCACTCTCCAATGTGTAGTTTGTCCTGAGAAAAGTCTATTGTACCTTTGAGGTAGTTTAGGTCTCCATAAAATTGTTATTGATCAGCCCTGATCTTCCCAGATTCTAAGGTAGTTGCTGTAAGGTCTGTCCCGGGCCACACAGGCCTGATGAAGACACCTCCCTCCCTCTTGGCTAAGTTTCCACCCAGTATCTGTTACCTAGGTAACTGGCAGACCTGGAAGCAGTCACCTTCCCCTCCTGCTAGGTCACATCCTGGGCCACCTCTGGTCACATGCCTCCCATCTGACCTTAGGAGGCTCCCAGACCCTGATGTCACATCCAGATCCAGGGTGGCCATACCTTTCCCCCACCTGGCCACACCTCTTCCCATCCTTGGCCTAGATAAGTCCTGGCCCACAATGGGTCGCCCCTTTTCGGCCATGCCTCTCCAACATGCATGGTGGGGGCAGCAGTTCAGTAAATAAATTTCTTTTCCTGCCTGAAAACTGCGTGGTGTTCTCTTCATCGGCTACCTAATGAAACCTATTTAATATGCCTTACAATTGCAAAATGACTAAAAAAGAATGACCTACACCAGAGCTCTTCTCCTGTTTTTAGTTACTTTGTGGGAACAAGTACAGGCTCTGTTTCTCTGCATAAAGCAGTTTTTAAGTACCTCTTACCTTTATTTCTGTTAGCATGCCCTCCATCTCAGGTCCTGAGCCCCTCCCACTTCACTTTCCAGAGCACCTGAAATCCACCCTACCTCTCCCGGGGCTCCCACCAGTTTTTCTGGGCTAGGTCAGCATTCACACTCTCCACCCAGACCTAGCTGCACACAAAGAGCACCTCCCACCTCTAGCCCCCAATATTATTCCCCTGGATAGGGGCAGATGCCATATTGCTCCCTGTCCCAGGAGGGAGATAGCCTTGTCAGCCCCTCTGATAAACCTCATTATAAACCTCCTCCTGTATGTGACTGTGCCCATGTGGTCTTCTGGGATGTCTGCTTTCCTTTGGTGCCAAACCCAGATCAAGGATCCCCCAGTGAGTTTGCTCTTCCCCTCTGGAATCTGAGCTGCCCAGGGGACCTTGTGCCAGTCCCAGGCCCACCCAGAGTACCAGCGAGGTAACTTTCTCCTGACTTTTTCCTCAGTGGATACTTACAGTGTTCTCTTTTCCAAACAGGTGTGACATTCTTATAAATGCATCTGAATTTTATGTCTTGAACTGACTGAGACAGCTATTCTAATATATTTTGTATTTGGATTATTTTGGAATTAAAATAGGAACAAGGATAAACAAATAAGACTGTATCAAGATAAAAAGATTTTGCATAACAAAGACATAACCATTAGGCTCAAAAGACAGTCTACAGAATGGGAGGAAATCCTCTGCCGGTTATATATCTAAAGAGGGTTAATAAACAATATAAAGGTAGCTCAAAAACTAAACTTGCAATTAATAAATGGGCAAATGAACTGAGCAGATACTTCTCACAAGAAGTACAAATGTCCAACAAATATATGAAGAGATGCTCAACATATCAGGCCATAAAGAAATGCAAATCAAAATGGCCATCATTAAGAATATGAATAACAAATGCTGGATAGAATGATGACAAAGGGAAAAGGGAACAATTAGGACACTGTTGGTAGGAATGAAAACTAGTGAAGCTACTATGGAAATCAGTATGAGTTTCCTCAAAACCAAACAAACAAACAAACCTAAAGATAAACCTACCATACAGTCTGTTGAGACCACTCTTGGACATTTATCCAAAGGAATATATGCCACCATACAATAGAGGCACCTGCACACCTATGTTCATTGCAAGCCAAGTCCAGATGCCCTCAAACTTAGGTAATTCAAAATATTGCTATCTTTGGCCTGACTAGTCTGAGTTGAGCAGTTCTCATTCAGATTCTCTCTTGGACACATTTTTTCCCTCCCTCTTTCCCTTCCTTCCTCCCCCAACTCCCCTCCCATTTCAAGCTCATTTTCTTCAAAGAACATGTATAAACAAGCACTTCTTCCCAACACATAGCAGCACAACCCATTGTTTACAGGAGATCCCTGAATGTCAGGGCAGGGATCCTGAGCCCCTTTGTTTCTTGTTACATGCAAGAGGAAGAAGGAAAGCATTCAAGCCAGGTAAAAACCAAACCAAGGCTATCCAGAGACCTTCTGGTTTCCTGCACACCAGTTGTTGTAACAAGACTCTATAAAGGTCTATCCAAATATGAAACCAGTCGTTATGGGGGGCAAAAGGGATATGGATGGCAGTAGACCAAAGGAGGCCACTGCCACCTGACTCACCAGCAAGCTCATCACACAACAACTAGAATAGGAACCCAAGCCTAGATCTGATTTCCATGGCCAGCCTTGATGCTCAAGAGCAACTTTGCCCAGCCAGAGTCCCTCACCTCACCAGGAGAGCAGCTATGGAGTCACCAGTCATTCTCTTCATTGAGCATGTCTTGATCTCTCTCCTGAGTACTCAGGGTTCTCTCTAGTGCCTCCCCCCACCCCAATTAAGCTCCCCTGGGTGGGCACCGGTTAAGTAAAAGCTTGCTTACCTGACAGGAAATCCTGAGGACCAGTGGAAAGAAAGCACTGAGTTCTCACAGAAGTGACAGGGACTCCCGAGGCGAATCTGTACTGTGTCAAAAGCAGAAAGGTGACCTCACCCTGGGGCCGTGGAGTTTCAAAAGAGTGTTGAGTGCTTTGACTGAGCCAACTCTGCTTCAGCAGTGATGCCCCCATCCAAACCACGTAGCTGGTGCCCACACATGCTCGGCCTCAACAAGGTGGATGGCTAGAACCTGACTCGCTCTGTTGTTTTCAGAGATTACCAGGTACGAATGCACCAATTGTCTGGACTGGCAGCAAAGAGAGGAGTACCACGCACCTCGTCCCTTGAGTTATAGCATCTCCAAGAGTCCCACTCTGAAAACATCCCTCTAGGGCATGGAGAAGGTATTTAGACTTCTGATAGACACCAAAGTTTCAAAAGATGGCAAAGAGGGAGAGGCAGCAAAGCTATTCCAGTTGGGAGGAAGAGCTGTCAGAAGCTGCGAACCATTTTTGGAACTGGTGAATTTGTAAATGCACGAAGGTGGCAGATGGGTAACTGTTGGGATTTTGAAAAGGGAAAAATACTCATTTAAGAAGAGGAGTGAGTGATTTTTTGGAAAGAAAGCATGACAAGCTCACCAACTAAAGGAGATTGATTTTTTAAAAAAATTTTATATTCTTTTGTCGGTCATGGGGCTTGAACTCAGGGCCTGGGCACTGCCCTGAGCTTCTTTTGCTCAAGCCAAGCATTCTACTACTTGAGCTACAACTCCACTTCTGGATTTTTTGAGTAGTTTGTTAGAGATAAGAGTCTCATGGAGTTTCTTGCCTGGGCTGGCTTCAAACTGCGATCCTCTAGTCTCAGACTCCTGAGTAGCTAGGATCACAGGTGTGAGCCAGTGGTGCCCAGCATAATGTGCCTACTTTTGACCAGGAAAGTTTTAGAAAAGAGACATCTCAATAAGGATTTTTTTCTATATGTTAAAGGTTGAGGATACACTAGTTGGATTTCTAACCTGAGATTTGAGGCCATGCAAACAACTCAGTGGGCCAGGTCCCTCCACCAGACGCCAAGTCTTTTTTTTTTTTGTCAGTCATGGGTCTTGAACTCTGGGTATGGGCGCTGTCCCTCAGCTCTTCAGCTCAAGGCTAATGCTCTACTACTTGAGCTACAGCACCACTTCTGGCTTTTTCTGCTTATGTGGTACTGAGGAATCGAACCCAGGGCCTCATGCATGCAAGGCAAGCACTCTACCACTGAGCCACCTTCCCAGCCCCAGATGCCAAGTCTTTAGACTGAACTTAGAGAAAGATTTTTAGCTCGGTCTTGAGCAAAAAAGCTCAGAGAAAGTGCCCACACTCTTAGTTCAAGCCCCAGGATGGGCACACAAATAAAGGATTTCTGTCTGGGAAAGAAATAGCAATGCAGTAGAACACAGGGTTCATTCTCAGAGCCAGCTGCCCTTTCTCCCATACTTCTACTTCAGGAGTCTATAGGTGATTTTAGGTCATTGAACATGTATTAAATTTCTTGCTGAGCTACTTTGAGCTTCTGAGATCTTCTTGTGTCAAGATTCATTCCGGAAAGAACTTGACAATAAAGTATCTCTATTCAGATAGCAGAAATGAGACACAACTTTAGAAAGGGTGTTTTGCACTTGAGCATTTAAGAAATGTCAAAATGGCCAACAGAAAGAAAATTGCAAGACTTCTGTTGAGTGATTAAAACAGCAGAGGGGAGAACAATGTCCTCAAATGTGAAGTCTATGTAGGCAGAAGTCACCTTTATACAATTCACCACGGTATTCCCCATGCCTAAGGAAGTGAGTGCCCCACGGGCAGAGGGCAAGTATGTCAAGACAATCCATTCCCTCTAGTTTCAAGAATAGATATGCTGACAATATGTGAAATCACCATCTTGTTGACCCCCTCTTTGTGGGAATGCTGTTTTAATTCTTGGTTTGAGAATTTTAAAAGAACACTTTTGACCAGAGTAGCTTTATGGAAATGTACCATTGCTGACCAGGTGTCTTGACTGTCTGATGTGGAACCCGGGTGAATTGGGCATAACCTTCTCTGGCCACCCTACCTCTGCCTTCCCAGGGGAGCTGGCAGGCTCTAAACACACAGCATGGTTCTTGACAACACTGTGCAATAAGTCCTCAGGAAGATTGTGAAATACCCATACTTACTGCCATCTCGGGGACAATTTACTTAGAACTTCTTGATGAGAAGACTTGAGCAATAGTAAGATGGTTTTTTAATGGACACCCAAATAATCATTAGGATATGCTCCCAGGTGATTGGAAGGGTAAGATTTGAGATCCATTCATATGGGTCTCAAGTAAAGTTGAAATTCACCTTCCTGCTTCTCCTGGGGCAGCCTAGAGGAAAGTGCCCTGCTTTTGCTTTATGGCTATGACATTTGGTAAGGTGCTCAACATTTCTGATCTTCCATTGAATAACCATAAAAGTAACAAAACTCTAGAAGCTACCAATGAGATACCACATGGAAAGCAGTGGACACACAGTATAACCCTCATAAAAATCAGAGCCCTTCCCCTCTCTGCCCCTCCCTACATCGCAATAACAGCCATGGGAAATCTGGCCTGGTTCTGACCTGTTTCTTTTGACTGACAGTGGCCACAGTATCAGCCTGGATTTGCAGTCCTCATTCCTGGGTCAGCTTCTGAATTTGATCTGGCTCTTCTTTCTGGACCTCGTTTCCATCACCGGTTTCTGTTGCTCAGAACTATGGCCCAAGGAGATGGTTTTCTAAAAGTAGCTGGCTCCCATGCTGTTACTGCTCCAGCTGAGTTTCAGCACAGGGAAAGAGAATTATTAAGTTTACATTTTTCCAGGACTTACATCTGATTCAAGGCAAGGCCAGGCAAGCCCAACCTACCTTCCCAGTCTCTTGGAACTGGACTTTGCAGAAGGTTGGGAGTTATTGATTCAGAGCTGTGTGTCTACATTATGCCAACCTCCTTATATGGAAATTATTATTATTATTGCCAGTCCTGAGCTTAAACTCTGAGCCTGTGCACTGTTCCTGAGCTTCTTTTTTGCTCAAGGAAAGTGCTCTCCCACTTGAGTCACAGTACTACTTCCCATAGCTTATTGGAGATAAGAGTCTCACAGACGTTCCTGCCCAGCCTGGCTTTGAACTGTGATCCTGGGATCTCAGCCTCCTGAGTAGCTAGGATTATAGGCATGCATCACTGACACTTGGCCTTATATGGAATTTCAGTGCATAAAATCATTTACTTTGTTGGGTACCAGTGGCTTAGGCCTATATTCCTATCTGCCCCAGAGGCTGAGATCTGAGAATCTCAGTTTAGAGCCAGCCCCACAGACAAGTCCAAAGGACTTTTATTACCCAAAACCAGCAAAAAACTAGAAATAGAGACATGGTTCTAATGGTATAGCATCAGCTGTAAGGGAAAAGGCCAAGTGAGAGCTTGAGGCCCTGAGTTCAAGCTTCAGTACCAGGAAAACAAAATTGCTCCAAGGTCTGCTCAGATTTGAGCCCCCAGTGCTGTGCTGAGTGAGAGTAACGACAGAGGGCCTAGAGAACATGCACTGGGATATGAGAAAGGTGTGGGAACACATGGGGCTGCTTGTAAAAATCAAGAGTTGCTCTGAAGCATCTTGAGATGCTTGAGCTGACCTGCTTCCCCCAAGTCTAGGTAGAGGGAATATGCAAAAGGAGAGCATAACTTGCCCAGCCAACAGCAAATAATTTGATTAGATCGATGTGTGAAAGTCTACATGCAGAGAGACAGAAACAGATGGGCCTCTGACGAGCACTGAGGCGATCCTCAAGCTCTGCTCCACTGCTGCAGCAGGGCGTTTTTGTCACATCGTCTAGAACCATCTCATTCTGCTTTTTTTAGAATGATCCCATTGTCAGGTGTATAGATTTTAATGAATAAACTGATTCATAAAGAGGCTAACATTGCAATACAGGTTGCATATGATAATGGTTTGATTTGATAAACAAACTTTGGAAAAGGAACAGATAGGATAGATAACTGAGATTACATCTAGTACGTGGCAAATGAATGAAAGGGAGAGTAGAGTGAAGAATGACTCCTAGATTTCAATTGGACTATTTTCCTCATGACAAATAATTAGTCTTCCTTCCAGAATGCAAACTTCTTAGGTGAAGCAATTCAGAACGACAAGAACATCTTGAATACCTTCTACAGGTCAGGCACACTAATTCCTCACAAAAACTAAAGAAGTCTTTTCCCTTCCCTTCTTCCTCCCCTTCCTCCTTTCCTTTCCAGCCATGCTTCTCCACCATGCATGGCAGGGGGCAACAGTTCAGTAAATAAACTTTTCCTGCCTGGAAAACACACACACACACACACACACACACACACACACACACACACACAAAACTAAAGAAGTGGCCAGGCTCTAGTGGCTCATGCCTATAATCCTAGCTACTCAGAATGCTGACAGCTGAGGATCATGGTTCAAAGCCAGCCAGGGCAGGAAAGTCTGTGAGACTCTTACCTACAATTAACAACCAGAAAACCTGAAGTGGCGCTGTGGCTCAAAGTGCACTAGTCTTGAGCAAGAGTACATTTTTAAACCATTTAGTGAATGAATCCCACAACTAGCAAATGGATAAATAATGGATAACTCACAAATGGTAATGGGTAATTTGAGTACAGTGTATACAGTTCAGCTTCTTTAGGAAATTGCTTGGATTTCAACAGAAAGCCATGTTTGAATTGGCTCTCAAACTTACTCAAGAGTGGTAGGGCTCATAAAGATGCTATCACAAGCTATGGCATTGATATTTCTGGGTCCCCTTTTACTGAGTGCTTACATGCATGCTTCCGTGGTTAAGGCGGGCCTTGCTCTGGGAGGAAGGGGCCATTTCTTAGCTTCTTCCCCTTCGAGCCACATTCTATAAAGTTGAGAAACGTGCTCTTCTAGCCAGATAGGGCTTCTTCTGAGCCATCAAACATGCCAAGAACCAATTAATGTCAGCAGGAAGGCAGATATTCTTTCAAAGGTAAACCAGATATCTGATTTAACATTTCTATTTGCTGTTATCTGAATGGGGTAAGGAAATCTTTAAAGTGAAGGTTCCATTCTATCTCCATTCCATCAGGCATTCTGTATTGTATTCTTCCTTGGGAGTAAAGCAACCCACTTCGCTCTACAGCTGAAATGTCTGTCTTTTTTAATTAAAGTTATTATTATTATTATTATTTTATGTTAATACTGAGGAATCGAACCCAGGGCCTCATGCATGCTAGGCAAGCACTCTACCTCTAAGCCACATTTCCAGCCTGTCAGGGACATTTTTATCAGCACATACTCTATACTCTTGTGGGTTATTTCCTGAAAACTGTCTTGTTTCCTTCCCTGTGTCACGTGGCCCAAACTAGCAAACCAATGTATTAATACGAGGGAAGTATTAACATTCTTTTATTTTATAGAAGATGAAACTAAAGTGGAGGAATGAAGATAGTGGCTATTCCAAGGCCACAGCTGATTTCTCCAGAGCCTTTCATTATGCACAAAACAGGTCATACTGATGGCACCTCAAGCCCAGGGACCAGACAGTGAGTGGAGTGATACTCAGAGGACTTCAAGGAGTTGCATATGTGGGAAAGAGCTTGGGGTGAAAGACAGTGTGGAGGGGGGCAGGGGTGTATATTTGGAAAGGAGGAATTCTGGGTCTCCCTCCTTTTGATGCCTGGGGCTCATTTTAAGAGATGTCTAAGGCCTTGTTGAGTCTGTCTGCACACAAATACTTCCATCTCTTCTGGGAGGTAGAGGGACAAAGATCTTTGCCTGCAGCTGCCAGAACAGGTCTGGATACCTCCCAGTTAGCATGAAAGAGGAATGCCAGTTACCTTTCAATACCAGGCTGGCAGGCCTCTCTTCAAAACAGCCTCTGGAAATAGGTGCCTCCCCAGAAAGGACACCTCCTTGTTCTCCATATTGAGGTGGAGCAGAATCTAATTCAAGTAGGTGAACTGAAGCCAACTCTCCCTTTCAGATTATGATTGTTCCCCTCCCCTGATCACAAAGCATTTGCACTAAATGTTATGAGTATTTGTATTTGCTGTACATCCTTTTGAAAAATGCACAGTTCTACCTCTCAGCTCCATGTCCTGGGCCCCCAAAGTTCGTTGCAGGATCTACATTACTATCAAAGCTAACTGTCATCATCTTGGATTAAGCTCCACACCCTACAGACTGTCACTTTGTGTTCCTACCTCCCAAATGAAAAACAAAAAGGCAGGAAGGAAAAGAAAGAGTGAAGGAGCAAAGGCTCCTTGTCATATATTACCTTGGTCTACAAAGGATAGGAGTATGGTTTCAAGTTAGAAAAACTGTGCATTGAAGCCAGTTGTATGCTCATGAACAAGTATTTCCACCTTGGTTTAGCTTGCTTTTCTGAGCTATGGAACAGGGGTGTTAACTAACACCTGTCCTGAGTGAATCATCAAGACGTGGTGAAGATCACAGGTGAACAGGTGAAGCCAAGCAAAGTGCCTAGTGTAAGCCTGGGACAGCCTTGCAGCTGGAACTTACTCTGTCAGAAGCACACGTCAGGATGGTGGCACTACCAGAACAGATTTTGACATGGGCATTGGGAGTGCAGAAATGAAGCAGTGGGCTGGTGGTCTTCAGTTCCAAAAGACAGGCAGATGTGGGGCTTCGTGATACCAGAAGGACTTGCTTAGAAATGTGTCTCCAACATTTTTAGCTGTTCTCAAATTCTTTTTTTTTTGCTATTATTTTTTTTTCATTGTAAAGATTCTGTAGAGAGGAGTTACAGTTACATGAGTAATGAGTCCATTTCCTATCAAGCATTGTTACCTCCTCCTTTGATTTTTCCCTATCACTTCCCTCCCCACCTCCCCAACTCCTCCCCCCCCCCAACATTGTAAAGTTAGTTTTCAGAATAGTGTCCTGTACATCTCATCGTCACAATGGGTCAACCTGCATCCCCATTTAAGTATTCTGCTATACTCCTTCCCCTCCCCAAATTACCAAAATATATATACAAGATGCAGAACACCAGAATCAAATACGGTGAAAACAGGGATTATACCGTGGGGGAAGAACTTACAAAAAAATGTACATATGACCATATGAGATAATGTTAAACAAAATGTACCCCAAGATAGGGACACAAGGGTTTTTTTTTCTTGCTTGCTATTTTTTTTAACGTACTTATACTGTTCTCAAATTCTTGAGATGTCAGATATGCAGTCTTGGTGGCCTTCACAGCACTTCTGAGAAGAGAAACCTTTCACTGCTGGGCTACGTGGAAACTGAACCCCATGTGCTGTGAGGCCCAGCCTGAACCCAGTCTCCATATCAGCTACTGGTAGGGAGGGAAATTTTGATCCATGGGTAGATTTACAAAAGTTAGAATTCTTTGGAGAACAGACCACTTCACAGAGGCAAAGAGTACAGTTAGGGGAGCTTCGGGAGGACAAGTTTAGTAGCTACAGAATGCAGTAAGGACCCTGGGTCCCAAATCAGGAAGTAGGAGAGAAGGAACAGAAAACTGTCCACTTATTCAGTGGTTTATTCTGATAGCTCTTTCACACAAAATGCCAAACTGATCAGATGTACACAGGCTTGTCCATAGGCAGTTCTAGTCTGCCCCCTGGTGGGTGAAGAGGGTAAGGAGCCATTGTCTTAGGCAGTATCAATCAGTATGTAGTCTTATACGTATAAGTCAAAATGTAGTCTCATACAAGGTCTGATTAGGTAGTCTTGCTCTACTTGACCCTGTGCTTTTAAGGAAGAAAATAGCAACAGAAGAACAAACACATAAGAACATAAGAAGAGTTGGGAGCACTGGTGGCTCATGCCTGTAATCCTACTCAGGAGGCTGAGATCTGAAGATCATGCTTTGAAGTCAGCCCTGGCAAGAAAGTCCATGAAACTCCTTTCTCTATTTAATAAGCTACTCAGAAAAAGCTGGAAGTGGAGCTGTGGCTCAAGAGGTGGAATGCGAGCCTTGAGCTCAGAGAAAAAACCAAACCAAACCAAACCATGAAAACAAAGACAACGACTTGTATCAGTACAGTACCTTGGTTTCAAAGGCATGGTATATAAGTGCCCTTCCTTAAGAAGAGCTCTGGGAGAAAAACTTAAACTCTTGCAGGTATTTTTTAAATAAGGTAGCAGAGTCCTGTGGCTTATTGTACAGGTTTTGCTGTCAAACAAAACAAACATGAGGACAAATTACCACTCTAAGCATTGTTAATCTCATCATCACCTTTGAATTGTATGACATCTTTTATTTTTGTTGGTCATGGGGCTTGAAATCTGGGCCTGGGCAATGTCCCTCAGCTTTTCAGCTCAAGGCAAGCGATCTACCACTTGAGCCACAGGGCCACTTCCGGTTTTCTGTTGGTTAATTAGAGATAAGAGTCTTATGGACTTTCCTGCCAGGGCTGGCTTTGAATCATAATCCTCAGATTTCAGCCTCCTGAGTAGCTAGGATTACAAGTGTGATCCATCAGAGCCCAGTTCTTTGTGATATTTCTAATCATGTCTATAATGTGTTTAATCTTCTTCACTTGAAAACAATGTGTCAGTGCAATGTAGAATGACTGCTACACTAGTGCCTCTGGCCACTGGCTATGACTTGTCCCATAAAGAGAATGTGCCACTCTCCTAATTGGGGCCTTCCATGTCACCTTTCTTCTTGCAAGCAGAATTTGACATCAGAAATTTCTCTTCATGAAAATATCTTTTGCATATAGACATGCTCTCATCATCAGGTATGGAAGGGTTAAGAAGAAAATATGCTAACAAGGGAGAGTAAGACTAAGTGACCCAGCTAGGAGATCACGTTATCCTAGAGGCGAGGTGAAACCTGCCTCTGATGACATGGGAAACACTGACCACTGACTGGCAAACTTAGCAAAGTGGAGGTTATTGGTGCCTTGGCCAACACCATGTTGACCCAGTGATGTGGTGAAATTTTGATAGCAACTGGATGTATCAGGTACAGATTATTCTTTTACACGTTTCTATAAAGAATAGCAAAGACATAGAGTGGTACCTAGACATATAAATGGTTTATTGTTTATACTTAAATGGGCATAATTTTATTTTTTATTGTAAAGATGAGGTACAGAGGGGTTACAGTTACATGAGTAAGGCAATGAGTACATTTCTTGGTTTATGTTTTAAGATGGAAGAAATAATTATAATAACAGTGGAAAGGGATTGTTAAGGGGAAAATGGTGATGCAGAAAAGAGAGGAAAGAATCAGAACAAAGAATCATGTACAACACCCAGAATGGCTGATATTAACTGAAATAAATGTACATCACAAGAGCAAGTGGGTTGGGTTTTGCTAAAACTAGATAGTGAGGGGTTCACTTAAATGCCAACTTAAAATTCCAGTAACAAGCTGGGTGCTCATGGCTCACACCTGTAATCCTAGCTACTCAGGAGGCTGAGATCTGAGGATCGAGGTTCAAAGACAGCCTGGGCACAAAGTCCATGAGACTCTTATCTCCAATAAACCACTAGAAAACCAGAAGTGGTGCTGTGGCTCAAGTTGTAGAGTGCTTGCCTTGAGCTGAAGAGCTGAGGGACAGTGCCCAGGCCCAGAGTTCAAGCCCTTATGACTGACAAAAAATCCAGTAACAATAAACATATGTGATATTCTAAATTTCCTTACTTTCGAATAATTATTTAAACTATTTCAAAATATGGTCTATAATATTATTTAAGAATGCCTCTGGGTCTGGGAACCCAGCTCAAGTGGCAGATCACTTGCCTCGCAAGCATAGGCCCAGGTTCAGAGAGGGAAATCAGACCTCACTCACTTACCATCACCCATGCACAGAACAGGCAATATTTAAGTTGGTGAGATTATTTTACGTGATGGGATATTTTAATTGCATGCTACATTAAGAATTTACTCCAAGCATGCCAGGCACCTGTGGCTCACACCTGAAATCCTAGCTACTCAGGAGGCTAAGCTCTGAGGATCACAGTTTAAAGCCAGCCCGGACAAGGAAAGTCTGTGAGACTCTTATCTCCAGCAAACCACTAGAAAACCAGAAGTGGTGCTGTGGCTCAAGTGGTAGAGCGCTCGTCTTGAGCTAAAGAGCTGAGGGATAGCGCCCAAGCCTAGCGTTCAAGTCCCACAACCGACCAAAAAAAAAAGAATTTACTCCAAACATAAAACTTAAAATATTGTAGTATGTATGTGTGTGTGTGTGTGTGTGTGTGTGTGTGTGTGTGTGTGTGTGTGTGTGTGTTGGTCCTGTATCAGGGCCTGGGCACTGTCCCTGAGCTTTCTACAACTTGAGTCACATATGTACTTCTGGCTTTTTGGTGGTTAGAGAAAATTTTAAGGACTTTCCTCCTGGGGCTGACTTCAAACTACAATCCTCAGATCTCAGCCTCTTGGGTAACCAGGATTACAGGTATGAGCCCACAGCTTGTTTGTCTTTATAACTTTTTCAAACTAAGGCATTTGTAGTTTTTTCCCCCTCAGTTAAAAGTAAGTTAAAAAAGTAAGTTAAAAGTAAATTTGAGCCTTCCCAACCTCCACCTCCCCCCACCCCCGCCGCTCCGTTAGCTTTTGGCAGATTTGTATGAAGCGTTTCAACTATCAACTACTTGCTGCATTTTCATGAAATGATGCTAATGACGAAGTCATCAGATGTAGAAGAGACAATCAGCCAGGCCCAAGCTTGGCTCCTTGTGGATGCTTTCTGCCACCAGAAAGGTCAGCTTGTGTGCGTACTGGCATGGTGCTGGGACACTGATCAGACCCTGAGGAAGGAAAAGCAAGATGATCATCAAGAAATAATCTTGTTCTTTGAAGCACTTGTCTTCTTTCCGAGTTTTGTCCAGCTAGATGGGATTCTTGAGTACCATCAGTAAATAGTCTTACTTACCTGACGGTTGTAGTACAGATGGCAGAGTTTGAATGTCAGTCTCTGAATGTGGTCAGGGTTCAAGCCATTGTCATCATAGATGATATTATAGTAGGTGGGGTTAATGGTACCATTATGGGCAGTCTGGCTGACCAAATAAAAGTCATACCTGAAGATCATAAAATGAAATTAAATAGAGTGAGCCCAAACCTAAAGAACACATAATGAATGATCACTATATTTTTTCCAAGATCTCTTACCACTCAGGATGTGTTGCTTCTGAATCCACAACAGTGCCCAGAATAGGGTTCTTAAGGGTGTAACCCACTTTTGTCAAGAACCAGGTCATGCACCTCTTCCTGACCACGACCATGGACAGCCTGTAGGCAGAAGTCAGAAACAGAAAAGCAATCCACGTAGTTTCGTAATTTTAAATATTAAATAAATAAAATTCACTAGAAAACACCACAAAATAAAGAAAAGACTTCCTTCCTTAGAGAAATATACAACTCTCCAAGTAGATTGTTCTCAGTAGTTGTGAAAAGTATTATGGCAAATCATTTGCTAATTTATACTGTTTAAAGGGCAGGAAGAATGGTCAGTAGAACAATGAACTTCCATTGCAAGTGTGCACATGCACACATATGCTAGCCAGTACCATGGCTTGAACTTGAGGCCTTGTGTTTTCTGGGTTTGCTTGCTCATGGCCAGGTCTCTGACACTTGAGTCACCCCTCCATTCCAGCATTTTGCTTCTAGCTGTCTTTGAACCACAATTCTCTGATTTCAGCCTTATGAGTAGCTAGGATTCTAGGCATGAGCCACCAGTACATGGCTTTGATTGAATTTTGAGGAAAATACTTTCCAGAATTATTCATGGAGACATTTTGTCCCATTAACAGGAGTCACCTTATTTTTCCCTTTACTCTTCCTCTTGAGTGTATTTCTGAGTAGCAAGAAATAATCATGAGTTCCTGTTACTCGTCTCTTATGGATCATACAAAACCAACATTCCTCAGGTGAATGGATTTGACCAATGTATGTGTGGGTAAATGCTGATTGCCAAGTGCTAAAATACTTCATAAAGTCAAGGACAAATCTCAGTATTCACCATCATATAAAGACTTCTGAGATGCAGGGATCAATGTGAAGTTTCAGCTTGAACGTTGTAATTAATTTGAAATTAATTCTGAATGTTGTCTCTCTCTCTCTTTCTCTCTCTCTCTCTGTGTAGGTCGTAGGGCTTGAACTCAGAGCCTGAGCCCAAGGCTAATGCTCTATCACTTGAGCCACAGCTCAAGCCACTTTGGCTTTTTGCTAGTTCATCAGAGAATGTCTCATGGACATTACTTCCTGGGCTATAGCTTTGAACCACGATCCTCCTATCTCAGCCTCCTGAGTAGCTCAGATTACAGGTGTGAGTCACAATTGTCCCACTTGAATGTTTTCAATATTGATGTTTTTAATAGTTGATGTCACAGGTTAAGAAAAGTAATGTCTATCTCCTTCAGTTGCAGAACTTACTTCTGCCTCTTTTAATTGCATATTGAAGTTCTTATTTTTAATCATTCATTTGAGATACATTCACCTGAAATCAGGGGGAGAAATCTGGGTGTAGCTTCAGTGACCTTGTATAGGGAGTAGTTAGGATTTTCCTAACAATAACTGGCTGAGGTCAAGATGCAAGTCTTGTGTGACTTTGGTTGATGGCAGTTACAGAGTGCAGTGTATCACTGAACCTGCGATTATTGTCCTTCCTAATTTTGCTTTTTCTTTGTTAAAGTCTTGGGGCTTGAACTCTGGGTCCCTGAGCAATTTTGCTCAATGCTAGCTCTCTACCACTGGCACCACTTCCAGTTTTCTGGTGGTTATTTTTGGAGATAATATTCTCGCAGACTTTTCTGCCTGAGCTGGCTTCAAACTGCGATCCTCATATCTCAGCTTCCTGAATAGGTAGGATTACAAGCATGAGCCACTGGCACCCAGCCCTAATTTTGCATTTTTTTTTGGTCGATCGTGGGGCTTGAACTCTGGGCTTGGGCACTGTCCCTCAGCTCTTCAGATCAAGGCGAGTGCTCTACCGCTTGAGCCACAGCGTCACTTCCACTTTTCTAGTGGTTTTTATTGGAGATAAGAGTCTCACAGACTTTCCTTGCCCGGGCTGGCTTTGAACTATGATCCTCAGATCTCAGCCTCCTCAGTAGCTAGGATTACAGGCGTGAGCCAATGGCACCCGGCTTAATCTTGCATTGTTATATCTAATTTTGCATTGTTACATCTTTCTTGCCTTTGACACGACATTCTCACCAAGAAAAAATCTGTACTGAAATGCTGAATGTACAAATGCAACAAGGGAGCCAGTGCTTTGTGTTCAAGATAGTCTGATTTGCATCCACCGCTTGGATTTCTTTCATGGTTCCCACACCTTCCAGCACTTTTCAGCACCATAACTAACTCAGCACACTAGAGCCTACAATTTATTCTCGTGTGTTACTTGTGCCTTCAATCTGAAATCGCAGGCTATTTTCTAGGCACGTTAATATACGTTCTTATACATATTAAAATAAGCAAAATAATCATCTTTATTTGCCAGCAGCCCTGAAGACTTTCTGTGAGTCTGTGTCAGCTGCCTCCAACGTATCTGCCTTTCTCTAGGTGACCCATCTCGGGCCCCCAGAGTTTCTGTTTGCAGTCTATGTGAGGCCATCTTGACTACCCTTGGAACATCTATACAGCCATACTGAAATGGTGCAGAAGCACATTGCATAGAAAGTCATGTTTGTACACTTTGTGTTTAATAGTTGCAGGTGAACATGCGATCATTGGGAGTGGCAGAGAAAGAGCAATAAATACCTGGAACTTGGACTGGATTCTCTGATGCTGCTCAGCAGTTGCGGGACTTCACATTCAAGAATTGTTTTTAGCTGGCCAGCCTCGACACCATCTCGATACACGATTATCCGTGCTGGCAAATAGTGGTTGTACTTGAACCATTTTTTCAGTGCTCCTGCAATAGTTGGTATAAGAATGATGCCAGCCAAAAAGAGTATTCCCACATCATATTTCAGTGTTTAAAAAACAAACAGGGCAATATCTAATTTGGGTAATTCAGAATAGAGATATATCTAGTTTGCATTATAGCGCAGTAAGAGTGAAAGATTTTAGGAGCATCTTTCATCTCTACTTGATGATCTCTATGACATGTTATATTCTTAAATTTAGTATATGTCTTTAGCCCAATTTTAATATTTAAGCAACAAATTCAAAGTTTACCTTATTTGACAGACAACCAGATTATTACTAATTTGCCTTTTTCTTCTAGCCTTTAACTTCTCTCAGTAGATATAGACTATGATCTATTTGTACCACTTTCTTCCCCAATGAAAATATAAAAACATATGAAAAAGACTTTTCCACCTACTCCCTGTAGAAACTGTCTAGGAGTAGGAATTGTATGTTAACTTCTACACAGAGAAACTTTCAATAACAATTGCTAAAAGAAATATTTACCAAGTTTTGAAATGAGGGACAAAGTAAGAGTGCAATAATTCTTTTCATGCACATACTATACATTTTATTTTAGAAGAGTTTATTTTAAAAATTTCATTTCAGTTTGAAAGAAGATAATCATATATCCTGGATGATCGACGTGTTCACCAAGTTCATTTGAAAAAATTATCACCCCCGTTTACAGATTGGAAAATACAGACTGGAAGAGAGGTGATCTGCACGCAGTTAGAAGCCATGCACTGTGAATTAGGGTCTCCTTTCTACTCTGCCATCTCTCTATCATTTCCCATTTTGCCACAGTTTGCCTGTAAGCATGGCTATCTTAGAGCCAGAGACTAGTCTCCTGTGTCTAGACTTACACAGCTCTGTCATAAGCCTACTTTCTTTTGGCAGTTTTCTTTTTGTCTTCAGACTGCTTTCCAGAGACCACCAGCAATCACAAACTTTTGTCCCTTTTGGATTTTTGTTTACCACACAAAGATAAGTGCCACACAGTCCGACTTTTTAGCCTGTAGAGTCGGCACATAAATTTGGGATACCCAACTAGGTGACAGTTGGCAAGTTTAGTGAGTTTGCTTCTGCCTAGCTTGTCTGTTTATAAGCACATAAAATGTGGGTCTATTGGACAATCCTTGGAGCCCACCCTCTAACTGATGTAATTTTAGTACCAGTCATGAAGACTTTTAAACAGTCCGCAATATTGGTGTTTGTATTCTGGAGGATGCAGCGGGAAAACCACCTAAAGCAAGCAAAAGACAAGAGTAAAATTCAACTTCAATATTCCCACTCTAAAAATGTAGTAATACTAAATTAAGCAATAGACATAAAATCAATGTTCATAATTTGGTATGTGCTATGTGATAACATTTTAAAAAGTACCTCATCCAAGAATCAATTTATTGTTATTTGAAACCATAGTGTTAGCATTGGGGTGCAAGTCCTGGCTACTCACTAGTTATATCGCTTGGCTATGTGAACTTCATCTTAATTTCTCCAACTGTACCAAAGAGATTGCCAAGATAGTAAAGTACTTACTACCTTCTAGGTTTAAGATAAACATTTAAGGAGCTGGGAAGGTGGCTCAGTGGTAGAGTGCTTGCCTTGCATGCATGAGGCCCTGGGTTCGATTCCTCAGCACCACATAAGCAAAAA
>NW_012267305.1:2188821-2317090 GCF_000151885.1 Dipodomys ordii
CCACTTGAGCCACAGTGCCACTTCCGGCTTTTTTTCTTTTTGCTTATGTGGTGCTGAGGAATGGAACCCAGGGCCTCATGCATGCAAGGCAAGCAATCTACCACTGAGCCACCTTCCCAGCCCCTTAGCCTTTCTTTTTAAGGCTAGCTCTTAAGCCACATCTCCACTTGTGGCTTTTGCTGGCTAATTGGAGATAAGAGGCTCACAGACTTTTTCTGCCCAGGCTAGCTCTGAACTGCAATCCTCAAATGTCAGCCTCCAGAGGAGATAGGATTACAGGTCTGAGCCATTGCTGCCGGGCTTAATCTGACATTTAAAAAATTGTCTCCAGTTACTGAATTTTTTAAGTGAAGGTATGTGTCAAGGAAATCAAGATCCGTATTATTAAGCCAGAACCAGAGAATTAAAGGTGGAGGAAAGAGCATGATACATGCTTTGCTTAAGTGACTCACTATGGGCCACTGTAACCATCAGCTTCTGTTGGGCTGAACATGGGGATGCCAGTGCCTACAGTGTTAGGAAAGTGGTGAATCCATTTTCCCTTACTTCTGGTCTGTGGGAATTGAAGAGAGATTCCATTCTATTCCTTCAGATTGCTAAGGAATCTTCACATAGACATGCAACAGCATGTATATTCACATCTCATATAAGATGGACGTGGGGGAGGGCAGGCTGAGGGGACCATATTTGTTCTCATGGTTATGGCAATGTAAGGGAATGGGTAACATTTTTTACTTCTAATTCTCCTAACTTTTTTCCATACCTGCCTCAGTTCAGGAAATAAGAGGCTTTCCTGAATTCCTGCTAGAGTTGAGAGGTGTGAGGAGCAGATCATAGACTCTGCCAATGCTTTAAGAGCTGGGGAACCCCATGCAGGACACAAGGCTACTTGGAAAGTTAGCACTCTGCAGGAAGTAGGTAAAAGTAGAGGCCACGGAATGCAGACATTAAGACAACAGTCCCCCCACCTCATCCCATCGCCAAGTTGATTAACTAGATTCTTTTGCATGAAAACAAATGTATTTCATTCTTCTTCTATGTTAACAGCTGAATTAAAATTCCTTGAGAAGAGGGGTCACACTTTACCTTCTCTTGGGGTATCTCTACAGTGACTTGTTTTATACCACAACACAGGATCAAGAAAACACAATTGGTCTTCCATGTCCATAAAGTTGCATTTACATTGTAATACATATTAGAGGAGATCTAGAGATGATTTAAAGTACGCAATAGAATGAGTATAGGTTATATGCAAATACCACCTCTGCAGATTTTGGTATCCTCAGGGGGTCCTGGATCCAGTCTCCCAAGGATATTGGGGGACCCTACTTTGATTTAAAAGGTAACTGCCTGGTTGTTCACTAAAAGGAAACAGGTAATGGAGTCCTTACTGGAATCTCGACGGCCCACAGCTCCCCTCCGAGCTTACAGATCATCTGCATGGCAATCTTGGAGGCAATGCTCATCATTATCTCTGATCTGCTCAAGGTCTCAGCAAGCACACACTGGCTTGGGACTGGGCAGTCACAGCACAGGTATTTTTTAATGTGATCATAATAGTTTGGATTGGAAGGCAGAATGCACATCACCTAAAGGCAAAGAAAGCAACACAAGATGAAATCAGTTTACTTATGTCTGGGAAGAGTTTCTGGGAAAAAATGAAGCCTCTAAACATCTTTTGCTTTTAAGTTTCCAAGAAGCAAATATTAACATACCTACAGTTGTCTTAAATGGCCTTTAAATGAATCAAGGCAAAGCCCTTCTCCAGCCAGTCCTACCTATCTCTCTTTGCTTTCCCTTCCTCCTCACTTTTCTCTTGAATTAAATCTGTGTTGTTAAATTCTCTTCCCATTACCTCTTTCTCCTATGGTCAGCTGGGTTTCCATGGCTCTGCAAGACAGTAGTCCCTTTTGCAGGAAATGCACAACAAGTATTCAAGAGTAGCTGCATATACCCTACCCTCCAATAGTTTAGGAAATGGTACTAGCAAATATGGTAATGATAAAGAAATATGGTTACATGTCAGCCAAGATTCTGGGAAAGGTATATGGAAGTTCTTTGTATATTCTCACAATATTTCTGAAATTTTTATTTCATTTAAGTAAAACAAAGAGCACCTCATAGTGAGAATTCTATTCACTTAGTATAACACAGACATTTTTTTGTGTGTATGACTGAAAGAGAAACAGATGGCTAATACTGTTTTTCATGAGATATGAACAAGCATGTTGTGAGGTAGGCTAAGTGAACTGGGGAGGCTAAAGAGGAAGCAAAATATGAAGTAAAAACAATGTGGTATCTGGTAAGGCAGAGGTCTAGTAAGAAGAGTAGAAATATCTAAAATGTCTAAAAACTTGGAGCTTAGGGGTTAGAGGCTTGGCTTAGTTGGTAGTGCACCAGCCAATGGGTGAAAGTTTCAGATACAGAGTTTGAGTTTCAGTCTCAAACAACAACAAGAGAAATATGGAGTGTGGTTTAATCACACTTTGGCTCCAGTCTTACACATGCATGTAGTAGGTACAAACACACACATGCTTACACGTACAACTTTGAGAAATGAAGCAACTGCAAGTGTCCAACCTGGTGGTACAGTGCAAGAGGAAATGGCTTTCATAGAAGATGAAATACACAGATGGCAGGGTTTCAGAGGAAGCAGAAACTTGGAGCCACAGGTACCCTAACATTTATGAGAAGAAATGGAAGTCAATTTAAGTAAAAGATGACCCTCAACAAGTCAGAAGAAATGCAAGCAACAGAAGTTGACAGAAGGCTAACAATAAATATTTTAAACTGTTAGTGAAAACACTGATGAACAATAATATTTCTTAAGCCTTTTAGGGAAATGCACAGTAATTTGCAAGCCTACCATGGAACAGAATGTTCAAAAACATGTAAACTCTGCATCAAAAATATAAAAATGTCCTGTACTTACCAGTTGAACACTGGGGTCAACATGTAGCTGAATAGCTCTAATGAATGCAGCTACATTGTCTTGAACTTTTATGCTATAATAAAGAGATTAAGTTCTTCTTAGAAGCACATAATCATATGATATTAAAAGTCACATAAATGAATTTGCAAAAGACTAGTAATTTTAGGGAAAAAGCCATTAGGAAAATATAAAAATCTTTTGAATCTAAAATAGTTTCTCAAGATCTTGTACAAGATATACAATCAACATTTAGTAACCATTTTTATTATCATAAACATTGTTGTGAGGCCAATGACATTTTTTCAACTGCACAGAATTCCTTCAATGAATATTTATATTCAAAATTGGATTGAAAGTGAACCTTAGAAGTTTATCAAATTCTAAAGCAAAGCTCACATTTAAGCAGAAATATGATTTCTCTAGTACTGACTCTCTAATACAATTTTAAAATGAAAGTTTCAGAAATCATCAAGTTAGTGAAGCGAAGGTATTCAACTATGTTCCTGCATAATTCAAGAAAATAAAAGGGGTGGTTTGTTTGGTTTGGTTTGATTTTTTTTTAGCCACAGTGGTAACTTTTTTTGGAGCCTGGTCTAGGCAACCTTAATCAGTCAATTGTGTAACATTGTGTTAGGGGCCAAAGGTTACAAAAATAACTTCCATTTAAAGAACTTCTTACCCTTCCAATTAGGAATTTCATACCTTCACAACAAAGAAAAAGAAGTAACCATAGTTTCATAAGCATATCAAGTTAGATATAAAGAGATATCAGCAATGAATTGATTTCTAAAGGAAAACTGCTCAATTTTGAGTATGTGGTCCCTTATTAAGTTAAATGTCTGTGTTTCTTATTCTCAGCCACTACTCAATAAGTGTTCAAAAAATAGGTGGCTTTACCAAAAAAGCCCTTTCTAAATAACTTTATGTAACACAATCAACAAAACTTATTTTAAGTAGTATGTTTGTGTGTGTGAGTGTGCACGCGGTGCATGCTCATGTGCGCATGCATGCATGCCCTCTTATGGCTTTGTAGTGGTTAATTGGAGATATGAGTCTCAAGGATTTTCCTGCCCAGGTTGGCTTTGAAAACCTTGATTCATGGATCTCAGTCTCCTGAGTAGTTAACATTATAGGTATGAGCCACTAGCACCTAGCTAGATTTGTTTATTTTTAAATAAACTCATTTAAATTTTTATTTATTTTTTATTATTATTTATAATTATTATTTAGTTTTAATTTTTGTCAGTCATGGGGCTTGAATTTGGGGCTTAGGCCCTGCCCCTGAGCTCTTTTGATCAAGGCTAGTGCTCTGCTCCAGTTCCAGTTTTCTGGTAGTTAATTGGAGATAGGAGTCTTGTAGACTTTCCTGCCCTGGCTGGCTTCCAACTGTGATCCTCAGATTTCAGCCTCCTGAGTAGCTGGGATTACCAGCATGAACCACCAGTGCCCAGCTTTTATTTTGTCCTTGTTATTATAAAGGTGATATACAGAGAGGCTACTATTTCATAAGTCAGGTAATGAGTACATTTTTTTTGGAGAATGTTGCCTCTTCTTGTGCTCTCTCCCAGTTTGGAGTTATTTCTATAATTGAATTTTGAAACATCATAAAATCTATCAAGTAAATCATGATATATAACATTTAGTTTTTAGTATCCTGTTTGCTGTTAAGGTTCATTAATAACTGATAAGAACAAAAGTATAGATGGCAAAATATGGATAACTAAGGATTAATACACAACTAATCTGAGTGCCAGTAGCTCACTCCTATAAGCCTGGTTATTTAGGAAGTGAGATTTGAGGATCACTGTTTGAACAGAACCAAGGCAGGAAATTATGATTCAAAGCCAGCTTAGGAAGGCATATCCGTGAGACTCTTATCTCTAATTAACCACTCAAAAGCCAGAAGTGGAGGTGTGATCCAAGTGGGAGGACACCAGCCTTGAGTGGAAAAGCCCAGGTACTGGCAAAAAAGATTTATTATGCCCCAACCAATACTGAAAAGATTTTGAGGTATGAGACTTTCCCAAGGACAACTGTGAAAATAAAGTTTTCAAAGATCAAGGTTAAAACATGTCTATCTTTATAAAATAATGTTATCAAATCTCTCTTCTTGAAATGAATTTCTTAATGTATTATATTAAAAAATTTATACTAAAACAAAGCTTTTGCAGATAATGCCAGCCATTATTTCCTGCCTTCTAAGCAAACCAAATTGATATATTGAAAGTATTAAGTGTCTTCTCACATTTTAGGGTAGTCCACATTAAAGCCCATGGAACTTCCGACTCTTCTCAAACACCTTGGAAAACTCTGGATCACTTTCTCAGTTCTGTTACTACATAAAATCAACCATTTATTCAAAGACGGTGCACTTAGCATCTTGCAGGTTTGTATATCCTTGGACCAATCAGCAGCAGACACAGGTTGACACTGAGAAAATAAAGATCATAAAAGGATTAGACAGGTTTATTTAGACAGCAATTAAATTGAGACATGCTGTTTATTAAAGCAATATGAAGACTAATCTCTGACCATGACCCTAATGGAGGCCTACATTTTAGTGCTTTACAAGGTTTTGGAAATTAGTTTTTCCCTCAGCTTTTCCAATAAGGGTAATTTGGATAGATTATCAAAAATAAATGATGAAAAATTTCCACATGCCAACACAAAACATTTGATGTTCAGTTACATTAGTTTAGAGACATGCCACATAAAGACAAGAGAACCTTTAAAAGTGAAATGAAATACAACTGGCCTTAAAGGGAAAAAGTAAAGAATAATGTAATTTTTACATGCAATATGTTCATTTTGCCAACTGAAACTCACAAGTGGCAGCAGATTGTTTCTTCAGGTTTCAGTATGCCTCTTTTCATAAGTAATGTCTGGAGTGAATTTCTTCACTTTATGCCAAATGGCTATCATTTAATAATTTGAAAGATTAACAGACACAACTGACACAGCAACTGAAAAGCAACTGTGGTAAAAGGAAACATAGTCTATTAGAGTTATCTTTCACCAGGAAATAGAATTTTCTCAAGTAGTGGCCCTTCCTTCCTTTCCTTCCTAGAATGGCAGGCAATAATAGGTCTTTTTTTAAAAAATTTGAATGGTTAAATACATCATTTTCTAACAAACCTAAACTGTATCTCCTGGGTGCTGTATGTCCAGTAAAGGAAGTCTGGTAAAGTCCTGAAAAGGAAATCATGGAGGACCTTAAGTCTTAAGAAAAAAGGGAAGGCAGAGCAGGGATATGACCATGGAGAAACATAGCAAATATTACAAGCCCTCTGTCACTCTGGCTAATGATCAAACATACGTATTTCCAAATAAAAATAAAATCACAGCACTTACTATGTGGTCTTGCATTAATATTTTTTCTGAAGGCAGAATCCGGCCTGTCAGAGATACTTGGCTTCCAAAGTTTATTCCCCAGGTCTCTAGCATAAATCGAGCAGATTCATTTCTGTGGGCAGAATTATTTTAAACCATTAGAGTGTTTACTTCCTTTACAGATTACTGGATTATTTGGGTGCCAATTTTCTGTCTTTAGTATTCCTAGCTCCTATTTCTTGTCATTTTTTTCCTGCTAAAAGGAATAGCGAAAAGTTGTGCTTGTTGGGGTTACTCAGGGATGAGAACAAGTTCCCCTGTGAGCACTGACTGGAAAAAATAGCTTTTGAGCCTGGGAGGCCTGGGTTTAATGCCTAGATCTATCCTGAAGAACATGTGACCTTGAAACACTATTACTGGTTTTCTTACCAGTCAAAAGGAAAGTGGCTACTTCATAGACTTGATGTGAATAGGCCAATACCTAAGAAGTGCTTATCATACTGGCTGGCACATGTTGTAAGTGCAATAGGTGTGAGATAATATTCTTAATAAATTCTTAACAAAGCAATACCACAGATCTTCTGAATGTGAAACTCTTGCCTAGGAGAGAGTAGATGGAGGATGAGAAAGGAAGGGAACATAAAGATTTAAGTTTGAGATTCACAGACTTGACAGGGAAGAATATGAGGAGATTAGCGGTGGCATCTTTGATTTTGTAACTTACTCAGCTTCAATCAGAGTTTGGTGTCATGGTCTAGGACAGAGAGCAATTTCAACTAAGCTGTAGCTCCTTGAGAGCAACCACCATGGATCCTGTCTCCTGTCCCCAGCATGCTATAGGCATGCACTCACAGGACACAGATGAGGTCTACACTTTGATTTCCTGGTAAAGGTCCATGTCTTCCTTAGGGAAGTTAAACCTCACCACTGTCACACCATAATTGCCCATAATTTCTTCCATCTACTAACTTTATCTCTGAATCCTTTGAATTAATAATTTTCTTCAGAAGTATCTGCCAAAGATGAGATGGGGATGGCCATCAGCAGCCAGGAAACAAAGTGAAATAAATGGTGTTAGTGAGATTTAGCAGGTGGATGAATCAGGAAGACTAATCTATAGACTCATATAAGAAAAATGCACCAAAATCTTTTCTTGGCTATGTGTAAATCAAGGAGATGTCCAAAATAAATGGTAAATGTGTATCAATAGAATGGAACCTATGAATCCACTAGGATGATACTAGAGATGCACATTCATAATATATAAATACTTAAGAAAATTCTTTAAATGAAAAAGATGGGAAGGAAAGGGAAGGGAAGGGAAATAAAAGTAATTTATTCAACAATGATTCAATGTTTTATTAAACCAATAATTACTGAGTTCTCTCTCCTTCTTTCCTCTTTCATCATTAGTTTATGTAAATTTCCAAATTCTTCCATGAGCTACTAAAAAAAATGAAGCTGGGCACTGGTGGTTCACACTTATAATTTTAGCTACTTGAGAGGCTGAGATCAGGAGGACTGTAATCTGAGGCTGGTTTAGGTAAAAAAAAATCACAAGACCCCTTCTCCACTGAGAACTGGGTACAACAGTGTGCATCTGTCATCCTGGTTATGTGGAAAGCTGGCAATTGGAGATAGCAACTCTAAACAAGACTAAGCAGAAAAGTCTACAAGGCTCCCTCCCTCCTCAGGGTGTGAGGCTCCCTCCTCAGTGAGAGAAGTGGGGAGTGGGGGAACAGGAACCTCAGTAGCAACAGGAAGTCTGGAATATGTGGCGTGCAAACCAACTATGTGCCCATGCAGGAAGCAAGGCCTTATTTCATAAATAAACAATACAACTTTATCTTTCATTGGGAGGCCAAGTGGGGAACAGAAATAGAGGGACAAGGGGTGACCAAATGCAGCAGTAATACTCACTGGACATTATGCTAAAAATAAACTATACAACTTGTGGGTGGAGACAGGAGGGAAAAACTGGGAGAGAGCAAGGGAAGGGGTGATACTGTCCAAAAAGAAATGTACTCTTCACTTGACTTACAAAACTGTAACCCCTCTGTACATCACCTTTATAATAACAATAAAAAATTAAAATAAAAAAATAACCAGCACAGCAAAGGGCTGAAGGCATGGCTCAGCCAGTAGAATTCCTGTTTATCTGCACTGAGACCTTCCATTCAAGCCTTAGTGCTCCCAAAAAGGACAAAAACAAAACAATTTAAAATTTCCTACTACACTTTAACAAAAACAAATGACATCATATAAACATGCTATTTGACCTAATATATCCAAAATATTGTCACCTAAAGATGTCACTGACCACATTCTAAGTGCCCAGATCTAATGTATTAAACATGAAAGCTTAGCTGTCCAGCTGAAGCAGAGTTCAAAGCTTACCAGCACAGGTTCTCACTGCTGCACTTCAACCTGAGACTGCTCAGTATCTGGGCTGACCTGCTAGACTCCAGACATCAATGTCAGGAGCCATCAAGATGAGACATTTTCATCAAGGAAGAAATGTAAGAGCAACCCAATACCTCTGGATGTTGTCAGCCAGCCTGTCCAAGTGCTGCTGCCTGCCCAAAGGACTCAGCCTCATTTCTGCAGCCATGGTCTCCATCAGTTCAAAGTCAAAGACTTCTTGGGCAGTCAGGCCTGAAAAATACAGCAGCATTTGTAAACACACAAAAATCAACTAAGGGTCATTTTGGTGTCACGGTAATAATATACGTAATGAAAAGCAAAATTATATTGGTCTCCCTGCTACCAAATCCAAACAATTGCTGGGTGCTGATAGCTTACTCCTGCAATCCTAGTGATTCAGAAGGCTGAGATTTGAGGATCACGGTTCAAAGCCAGCCTGGGCAGGAAAGTCCATGAGACTCTTACCTCCAATTACCCACCAGAAAACTGGAAGTGGATCTGTGGTGCAAAGTGACAGCGTGCTTGCCTTGAGCCAAAGAGCTCAGGAACATTACCCAGGCCCCAAGTTCAAGCCCCACAACCAACAGGAAAAAGAAAAAAAAACTTGCAAAAAGCAGCTTGATTTTAGAAAAATATCTAGAGATCTACTTTATACGAAAGTAACAAGTGGAATACATGGGATAGAGAAAATAGATTTCAAATGGCACTATGTCCATTCCCCTTGTCTTTACTATTGAGTACATTACTTTAAAATAGCCATTGTCCAGGATTTAATTAGTTGCCCTGCCACTCATCTACCATTAAGAAGTGTGTTCTCACTGCTAAGATTCAGGAGCCTGTGGTGTGCAGCCCAGCAGAGTTTTAAAACATAAACATTACCTGTTAGAAAGCAAAGCTCAGGTATCAGGTGGACAATCTGAGGTTCAGTGTTGTCATTTCTCTTGCTTTTAAGCAGACTAACAAGCACTGGCTGATTTAGGTCAGATAAAGTAATACCGTATCTCTATAAAATGCAAGATTGAGGGGAAAGTTAATATGGAAACACTGCAAGAAAGAAGCAAATCCCAAAATGTATACATAAATGAGCCTTTTTAGTAGTAGAATAAAATATCTCTCAGTTTCTTGAACTTTACAACTTTCTCTTAAGGACTTGTTCTTTTAAATATAAGGTTCAGCTTTAAGATTTTAATTATCTTTTATAATGTCACAAGACTTTAAAAAGCCATTAGCATGCTCCTCTGGGTTGTATCCATATTCAGAATAGCCTCCAGCTGATTTTTACATAGTCCAGTGACTTTCCCCAGGGCTGACTCAATGCCAGTGTCTAGAGCTTCTAGAGGCACTCAGAGACCATCAATAAATATCTTTTGAGAATATGCTACATGCAAGGAACTGTGCTAACTGTGGGTGTCCAGAAATAAGAAGCTTAAGTCACACTTTAGAAAGACTAAAGTTTAAGAGAGATCAGACTATTCGTATCTTGCTTAAGATGATCTAATGTAACTAAATTTATTAAACCCTCGGAAGAGAATCATAGAGCTTCCCTGAGAGGCAATTGCTGAGCTAAATAGCGAAGAATATTTGTTGTCTTGTTTAAAACAGTAGGGGGAAAAAAGAAAGCTATTTTTGTGAAAATACACAGGAGAGAAACAGCCAAGAAACAGGGAAAGGACAGAATACAAGAGATGAGGCTTAAAGGCAGAGGGTGACCAAATAAATGATAAAGGATTTTGAAAGGCCTGTAAGGCATTGTTGGTTCACACCTGTAATCCTAGCTACTCAGGATGATCATGGTTTGAAGCCAGGCCAGGCAGGAAAGTCTATGAGACTCTTATCTCCAATAACCACGCCTTCAGAAAAAAAAAAAAAAAGCTCACAGACAGGGCCCAGACTCTGAGTTCAAGTCCAATTACTGACAAAAAAAAGAAAAAAAAGAAAGGTGTGCAGAGCCCATATTTAACTACCAAAGCAATAACAAAAATCATGGATTGTTTCAAGATTGTAAGTGACATTATCAGGAGAATTTTGAGACTACCAAGAAGAAGCAGGAAGCAGAATGAGAATCTCAGCCCAACGAGGGACAGGGGATGGAGAAGAAGGGTCAAGATGTAATGTTACAGAAGGCAGACTCAGCCTGGCAATTTGGGGACTTTCCTGCATTGGGAAGGAATATGAGAAGTTCTCTTAGCTAAGAGGAAAGGAAGTATACATATTTTTACCTGCACGTAATAATCCACATAGGAGATCTCTGAGCCGTCTCGCCTCCGGAAGGTGTGCACCGGCTTCAGCGACCAGTTGATGTTTTCAATGCGGTAGGTTCTGTTATTGTATCTGGTAAACACAGGACACTTTTTAAAAAGGTTTCCAGATCACTCAGATAAACAGTTGTTTCACCACACTTGTACCTCAAAGTGTAAGAAAGACTCCAGAATGTCAGAAATTATAAGACAGTAACATAAGATAGTTGCTTTTTGTGGGGGGGCATGATCAAGTCTTACCTAACTAGAGTATTACCATTTTGGCATAGAAGATCTTGTATTCCAACAAATCCAGTGAAAAAGTTGGTAGAATACAATGTGTGTTTCTCATTGACAGACACTCTAACTTCTGTTAAATTGTGGTTAAATGTTCAATTGAGGAAGCATTAGTTTAAATTTTCACATCTGCTCTGATGTCATTCAATGTGTTCTGAGACCAGGAATCCTTTCTGATAAAAAATACCAAGTAGGTTAACCAACCACAGAATTTTCCCATCTTGTTTAATCAATGTGGGACCACTCTGATTAGCCTGCAACATTTTGTCATGTGCCTCAGCCTGCAGGAATCTCCAAGGCAAGTTTCTCCAGAGAGCTAGGTATCCTGAAAGGCTGTTTATTCAAAGAGTGTGGTATGCTAACCCATCAAGATCTTGATAAAAGCACAGAGGAAGGTCTTCTTGGCTCAGGTAGTATGGAATTCAACTAGTTCTACCCCTCTCCTATATGACCCAGAAAGTAACTTTAAGTGAAAATTCCAAACCAGGATAGGTGAAGACTACCACGGTTACTAAAAGATGCCTCTTTGAATCAGCAAAACTATATGTTGTGTGGGCAGGGAGAGGAGGGGAAACTGGGGAAAGCAAAGGAAGGGATGACAATGTCCAAAAGAAGAAATGTACCCATTACCTGACTTATGAAATTGTAGACCCTCTGTACTACACCTTAAAAGTAAAAAAATTATTTCTTACAAGGTATATGCTGATACTCAGGAGGCTGAGCTCTGAGGATCACAGTTTGAAGCCAGCCTGGGCAGAAAAGTCTGTGAGACTCCAATAAATTACCCAGGAAAAGCCAAAAGTAGTGCTGTGGCTTAAGTGGTAGAGTGAAAGAAGCTCAGAGACTGCGCCCAGGTCCTGAGTTCAAGGCTCAGGATCAGAAAAAAAAAGTATATGCTGGGTTTTTTTTAATTCAGGTCATTTAACCCACCAATTTTTAATCCAGTTCAATGTGCATGGAGGGAAAATTATATATAGATAAATGTAGAGGTTTACAAAAAGTGGTGTGCTCTTGATCTAAAAGACCTTGAATCTTATAGAAAAGGTGAGCTATGGAGCTATGGATCTCCTGTTCAGTACTGGAATAAAATGCAATATAATGACCATCAAAAGTTGGCTGAGAGCAAAGTGTTTATGGGAGTAGGCAGGTGAGAAAAAGACTTACTTCATCTGTGGAGGTGAAGATTTGAAACACAGAACTTGGGGTAGAGAACCCAGGCAGGAGCACTAAAGTAACAAAGTTCAGGCTGCTGAGATCAGAACAGAAAAAGGGGATACAACAGGTAGTAACATGCCAGTTTGGGACAGCCTGAACTTTAGACAACAGAGAGTAGCCACACCTTCTGCACAGGTGGCCAAACTTGTGCCATGGCCAGTGCTCTAGTGAAATTCTTATTCACAGAGAACTAAGTAATTCACTCTATAGAAAACATTGAGTAGATTTTTTTACCTTGTAAGGACAACGCGCCCTATAAGCTGTTTCTCACATATCTGGGTGAATTCAGACATGCCAGCGCTGTGCTCAAGATCAGTCAAAAGCTCCAGAACACTTTTATTCCGGAGGATTTTATAATTCACATCAGCACTAAACAGGAGGCTGCTTTCATAATGTGACACAGAAATGGCAAACCCAGGCCAAAGGGATAATCTTTAAAAACATAAAAGAAGAAAAAATATCATATTTAAAATGTTATACCAGAAAAACAATAAAGATACTTTTGTGTGTGTGTGTGTTGTTTGTAGGGCTGTAACTCAGGGCTTAGGCACTGTTCCTTAACTCTTTCGCTCAAGGTTAGCGCTCTATCACTTGGAGCCACAGCTCCACTTCTGGTTTTCTGGTGGTAAATTGAAGATAAGTCTCCGGGACTTTTCCTGCCCAGGCTGGTATTGAACTGCGATCCTCAGATCTCAGACTCCTGATTAGCTAAGATTACAGAGATTTTTATGTAATTATTTTTCACTCTAATTCTCCACAGATAACTTTTTCTTTAGTGTGATTTATTCCAGTTGCTAACTAAAATTTTTATTTTCTGTTGGAGTGTCTGGCATACGTGTAGGACAAATCTATTCCTGGTAAGGCCGTTTCTCACTTTGGCACTAATGGTATTTAGACTGCATAATGCTTTGGTAGGAGCTATTCTTTGCATTGTAGGATGGTGGGCAGCATTCCTTATCTCTACCCACTGGATTTCAGTAGCATGCTCCCAGCAGTGAGAACCATTTTTGTCTCTGTATAATCCAAGTGGCAGGTGTGGGGAGAGGATAGCAGCATGTAGAGAGGCAAAGATGCTGTAGAAACAATGTGTTAATAAAACCATCTGTCCACACATGTGGTTCAGCAAAATGCACCCCTTCCAGCTGAAGGCAGTGGGTAGATTTAATCGTGAGATTAAGACATACAAAAGTGAAATGAGATACTGGTCTATGAGACATTCATCTCCAGTTAACTGCCCAAAAGCTCAAAGTGGAGGTATGGCTCAGTGGTAGAGTGCTAGCCTCGAGTGAAAAGCCAAGGGAGAGCTTGAGGCCCTGAGTGATTTCATTTGCAGATATACGGAAGAAACCAAAGTCCAGCTATAGTTCCTTTCTATATGGACTGAAAAATCTTGAATAAGAAGTTATAGAAATGACATGAACAAATAGACAAGGCTTGTTTAAAAAGAATTCTAGTTTATCCTTTGTGTGTAGCTTGCTGTGATACTAGGCTAATCTGCAGGACAAGCATATGTACTGGGCACTTGTTGTAACTTAGCTCAACACTGAACCTATGGATATTCCTATCCACACAGATTTTCAATCCTTTATGCACTTTGTTTATGTATCTGTCGTTTGTAGGCTAGTTGCTTATTTTTAACTTGATCACAAAATTCTGGAGACAGCCAGGCACTGGTAGCTCACACCTATAACCAGACCTACTCAGGAGACAGACGTGAGGATTCCATTTTGAAGCCAGTGGGAAAGACAAATCTGAGTTGTTCTTATCTCCAATTAATTAGCAAAAAATGGAATTGTTGGCATGGCTTGAGTGGTAGATCACCAACATAAGAAACAAACAGAAGAAATAAAGTGAGAGTGAGGCCTTGAGTTAAAGCCCCAGTACCAGCATATCAATATACACAAATATATATAAACACATATTTAACAATTTTTAGTCACATAATATATATGAGAATAGAGAATATCCATATCTGTTATACATATATGTAAATATATACATATGTACTTTTTTCCTAGAGTGCTATGTATCAACCAGTTTAATGTAATACAGAACAAGAATATGTTATAAATATACATATAATATATATTAAATATACATTGTATATATGTGTATATGTGTTTTTTCTGGAGAGCTATGTACCTACCAGTTTAAGGTAATAAAGAGTAACAGAGAACAACCATGTGTATTGTATATATATATATATATATATATATATATGTATACATACACATGCACACACAAATCTACATTAAATGCACATTATATATGGGTGTATATATACATATATATGGATTATATTTGTTTCTGGAGAGCTATGTGCCAACAAGTGTAAGGCAGGATTGACACTTTCCCTGCAGCACCAACTTTCCAGTTTAGGAATAATATTACACAGGTATTCAGAATGATTTTGCCTTCACTAAAGTAGCTCTGTTGATTTGTCTGACCTCTATTTACCCAATGATGTCATGTCAACCATCGTGAATGTTTAACTTCAGTCAGACCACAGAAAACCAGCTATATGTTACAACACAGTTCAGCTTATTCTTTTTCATTTCATTTTTATATTCAGAAAATTCAGTTTCTGGATTCCTTCTAGAATTCATTATAATGTCCTTGTACAGAACAATATAAGGCTTCAAATTTCACTCTACTATTCTATAAAAATATTCAAAAATTATAAAAGTCCATTACATTCCAAATTACAGAGACTCTCACAGGAGGCATAATGTTATACTGCATTACAAATGATCCTACTCACATTATGAGCATTTCAGAGGAACAGAAAATATAAACTTACCTGTGCTGGGGAATTTCCACTGCCTCTGAGAGCTTATAGAAGTTCCGTCCAATTCGGCACGTGAACAACTGTTTTAATATCCTGCAAGGGTATTTTTTGAGTCTTTGGTAAATATTAGTCAATAAAGTGTAATTCTAAATTGGTACTCAAACTCAACACAAAATACTTAGAATGAGTAGAATTTTCCTACTAGAATATTTTGAGACTAAATATCCATCTATATTTGGACTGTCACTTCATATTTGAGAATGACATAATGAAGTTACTTTTCTCTAACTGAGAGCTTAACTGCAATGATCAATTTGTGATCCATTATAAACTACAACTATGGTTACTGTGACATTTTAGTTAGCTGGAAAGGGTGAAGCAACCCACTTCTTCCCCATTTTGAGAAGAGGCAAGTATTTTTGATATAGCTGTTCAAGCTGCCCATGGGTCTCACATCTCTGGGGTGACCCCTTTGCCATTGGTCTGGTCACCTCCAGTAATTCAGATCACAAAAAGGAGGTGATCACATTGGGGGGTATAGGAGAGTTTGAGTCCAAGTCAGAATGCAAGGGTTCTACCTCTGTAATGTGGGCTACCAAATGTTACAAGCTCAAGTCTCACTTATTATTTCTTTATTATCTTTATTGTGGGGGTACTGTGGCTTGAACTCAAGGCCAGAGCACTCTCCCTGGCACTCTACCACTTGAGCAACATCACAACTTCCTGCTTTTTGCTACAGATAAGAGTCTCATGGACTCTTCTTCCCAGGCTGGATTTGAACCACAATCCTCCTATATCAGCCTTCTAAATAGTTAGGATTATGGGTTTCAGCCACTAACCTGAATATTATACTCTCCCTATTTATAAAGTAGGATTCCTATAACAAGTACCTTCCTCAGGTTGCTCATGTAAGAACATTATAAGATAAAACAACTGAAAATGCTTTGCCATTAGAAGGCATCTTACAAGTGTCAACTGATTTAAAGTAATTCCCCTCAGAGGGGCATGAGCCAGAATGGCGTCTGAAAAGGTAAATGTCAGACATGATCAAGAGAGACTGGACAAATTAGTGTTAGAATTAGGAAAAAAGTGTATTTGTATGTGGTGTTTCATTATGTGCACCCACTACTGGCCAAAAGTAAAACTTCCCTGAGTCCATCCTCTCTGGAGGCTGGACTGGGCAAATGGGTGGTTGGCTAAGGTTTCTAAGCAGCTCATCAGAATGACTCACACAAGCTACACAGAACTGCTCATATGCTTTAGAGTATACATTTGTCAATTTGTCATCTTGGAAGCACTTTGATTCCCAGGCCCCACTCATGATAGTCTATGTATTAGATCCAGTGATTAGCTAGAGAATTTGCACTTGATCAAATCCTATCCAAGATGATTTTGGAACAAATGATCCTTAAGTTACACCTGAAGAACATGAATAGTTCCTTCCTTCTACCCCAGGTGTGTATATGACCAAGGGAAGGAGAAAGAGGGTACTGCCCGGACATATGGCAATTGACTTTTATATTCTAGTCAACCAGCTAGGACAAAAATAAATCCTTCAGTTGATTAAGGCAAACACAGTGAACTCTAGGGGTCAAGATGTAATGGAGTACTAGAAATGAAGAAAAGCAAAAAGGCACCCTCCTTCTACTAATGGGATGGCAATAACCATTGAATGCCTTGTCTCAGCTCTGATAATACTCAGTTCTGATAATGATGATTTGTGTTAACAAGAGACTGTGACAGATTTTTGAAAATTACTGTCAAGTACATAAAAGTAGGTAAAAAAACTGCCCTAATGATGATGTTGTTGCTGGAGCACAGCCTACAAATTGTTAGATTAAAAAGGTACATAGTAAACGAGCTCACTCCTGTAATCTTAGTTACTCAGGAGCCTGAGATCTGAGGATCAGAGTCCATCCTGGGCACTCAAAAACCACAAGTGGAGCTGAGGTTCAAAGTGGTAGAGCACTAGCCTTGAGCAAAAAATGCTCAGGGACAGCACTCAGGCTCTGAGTTCAAGTACAAGCCCCATGAGTGACCAAAAAAGTGGGGAGAGATAGTAGACAATCAGATGGCTCAACACCAGCATAGGTTTACTCAGAAAAAGCCAGATAAGGGGAGGGGTAAGGCAACTACTTCTAACTCAAAGCACTGGTCTGGAGCTCATTATAAGGACTTGGCATTCAGATCTAACACAAACAACTGAACATTTTAATTCCCAGGCTCCATGCTGAGAGGTATCGATAGTCCAAATTAAATTTACATTTAAAATGCCTTACTTTTTGAAGATGATATTGAAGAAGTGGATGCACACAGGAGAGCGTAAGGGCAGTTCACACATTAGAGTGATAGTCATCTTTATGGTCTCATCTCTGTGAGTTTTACTTGACAGTTCTGTGACCTGGGAAAACAGGCATTTTAAATGCACACTGTTGGGCATCCTCAAATATTCATGTTTAATATACATGAGTGAAAACAGAACTCCAGATGTTATTATATAATTAATAACTTAATGCTTACATTATGTTGGGAGGGCTTTTATTTCCTTGGTGTCTCATTATATATATATATATATATATATATACATACATACATACATATATACATACATACATATATACATATCTATCTATTTGATCTATCGCTCTATTCTCTAACATAATGAGAGAACATTAAAGCCAGATTCATAGCGAAAAGATTTGATACAAGAAGATTCCAGAACAGTAGACTGTAACCATTTTGGTGAGCAAGGAGGAGATATACCATAAATTACTTTAAGAGTCTGATAAAGATTGAAAGATATCCACTATAAAGCTTCACATATGTACATACCACAAGAGTATACATGTGCCCGTTTTCAGGGACTGCTTGGAGGGCCAGAAGCCTCTTAGCTGCTGTCAAGTTTGTGAATTACAGAGGGCACACTCTCGAAAGCTTATTCATAAAACAGAAAAGCAGAGAAGAGAAAAAAGCAAAAGAGAGGATATAGTCAAGAGGGAAAGTAAAAATGAGGAGTGGAGGAATAGTGGTAGAAGTTAGAATAAATTCCAGAAATTTCATTCTAAAAATTTGAGAAGGAATCTTTGAAACCATGTGACAAAACTCATCTTTTCCTCATTAAAAAAAGGAAAAGAAGAAAAGATGAGGTACTGGGGAAATCCTTAGGACTTTTCTAACCTAGAACCATGTTTTAACAATGTAAAAATACATGCATTTGTTTCTATAACAGCTCCTGGCACGGTATACGTTTTTTAATGTAAAAATTCAGAAAACCATCAAGTATCAATCTATCATCAGAGATTTTTCTCAAGGATAACAAATTAGAAACTGGCTAATTATAAAGGCCTCAAGAATGCTTGCATATGCATTTCTTGAGTAAATTTCCAAATATGTATTTTTAATCTGGAAATTTAAACCTACCTTATACCATGCTACTTAAAATGTTGAGTTTAAGGATTCACATTCTAAGGGTGAGAAGTATAAATATTTAATTCTGTGTTTTAACTTTTCATACAGAAACTGGTTCTTTTTTCCTTGTAGTAATCTTAACATCATTTTGAACATCAATATCTTTATTTTAAGAACAAAGATATTAAAATAAAAAAGAATGAAGATATTAAAACCCTAACAATAGATAATAACAAAATATCAATTTCAATTTCCAGTGGTCATACTTTAAAAATACTTTCAGAAAACATCATTATATAGTTCATATGGTGGAACAAGTCGTAAAAGAAATGTCAGTTCTGTATTCAGAGACTGATGCTGTTTGGACACATAGGCATGACTGCACAGAAGCAAATGCAATAGAACAAATTAAAAGCTCTGAAGCCATAGGTAAATGCTGTTTTTTAAGGTCTTGCCCATTTATGGAAAAGTTTTAAAAAATGATGCCTATTTTTAGGACAATTGTAGTTCTTATTTTTAAAGTGCCAGAACATCGGGGGCTTAATCATGTAATCAAATACTGATAACTTAGGAAGTCTTTGAGCTTTCCAGCTGGGAACAAGAGAAAGTGAAGAGTTAAATAATCTAATGCTCATGAGAAAAAGGAAAACCCTAACTTTTTAATTTTGTTAGTCAGTAGTGGGGCTTGAACTCAGGGCCTAGGCATTGTCCCTGAGCACTTCCACTTTGAGCCACTACACCACTTCCAGTTTTCTTATGGTTAATTGGAGGTAAGAGTCTCACTGACTTTCTTGCCTGGGCTGACTTTGAACTGTGATCTTCAGTTCTCAGCCTCCTGAGCAGCTAGGATTTCAGGTGTGAGCCATCAGCGCCTGGCCCCTATCTTTGAAATACACCTGTCTAAGCATATATCTGCATGCATATACATATGCATACACATATGCACACTCACACACACACACACACACATACACATATAGTGAAAATTAACCATTTTCTACCTTTTTTTCTAGCTTTTCTGAGAGAAAAAGGATAGCTCCATCAAATGCTTTTGCTTTGTTAGCAAGGTCACTGTGATTATAAAGCAAAGCATTCCTCAGCCTTCTAGATTTGATATCTGGATTGTATGTCACATAGTACTGGTATAGCTGCCAGTCTCGGGGAATATCTAAATTGAAGAGATTTGTAACCAGAGTCACAGGTACTCCACTCGAACCTAGGGAAACAAACAAAAATAACAATACTTTTTCAATAAAAATTACACCATGTTAACATTAATCATACTTAAAATTTTAATTTACATCTGCATAATAGTTGCATAAAGCAAGCATTTTTAGTCAGTGGTACAAGTTAATGTCTAAAACTTGAAGCTTTGCCATACTATATTGTGAATTAAAGTACTTTCATTTGTGAAGCAAGGCAACAGAGAAACACAGAAGCAGAAGCTAATGTTCTTAACTTTGGGAGAAGTTAATGAACCCAAACTCCTCCCAAGCCTGCTTCCAGCTCTAATCCACTGCCATTCAAATCTGCTGCAGTAATGTTCTCATATGCTGCCATAAAGTCATGCTGTTCTCAGATTACAAAGAAACTGATAGGTCCTTAAAATGAACAGTATAACTCCCCAACCTCTGAGAAATCGAAAATAATCAAAAAGTAACCATACTTCTGGAAATTCTGGAAAGGTTCTATCAGAGATAAAATCATTAGGCAAATAGCGAAGGAGACCCTGAAATATGGAGGGATGGGATAGGCGTTAGGAAGGAATTACATCTTTTCGGTGTAAAAGTCAACAGGGCCTGGAGCTTCTGGTCTGTGTAGAGAGACCATATGAGTGTTTAGAAGTTCCTTCCTCCTCCAGAAATTTTTATTTACACCTAATGTGTATAGGATAAAATCAGAGATAAACATGGCATAGTCAGGACTTAGGATGCCATAAGCTCCACTCTGTCTCAGGACAAAATCTAGGAGTTTACTAAGCAGTTTCCTATTATCACAATCTTTTTTCTTCATGAGGACACACAGTCTGTATTATAGAATGCATGATTCTTACACTCTGACTTCCACAAAAGAATGACATCAAATAAGCATGACTTTTCTTTTCTCATGGAGGAAGTGGAAGCATGAGCCTCCAAAGTGGTGAAGAAGAAAAAGATGTTGTGTGTACATCAGTGTTTTCTCAGTCTCAGTATAGAACTGTTAGGAGCCAAAAGTCATGGTACTTTTTTAATTAAAGAAAAATCTCTTGTTCTTCCTGAGGAAATGCAACATAACAGCTCCTATAAATGGACAAAGAAAAGTCAACCTAGAGAATGTCAGATGAGATCTTTTAAGATTTTCTGAATCACTGTTTTCAAACTATAGCCAACCCCATCCTGTACTACAGTTAGGAAGAGACAAATACATTGCAGAATTGATCAAAATACCTAACATGTGGTAAGGTAAGGACTATTTTACAAAGCATCTTCTTTTCTCTTTGTGTGTGTGTGTGTGTGTGCACAAGTAAGTTTGCTAGATGATGACGTAACATTTAAAGTGTCCAGACAGTGCTTCACATACAGCAAATATTCTGCAAGCATATGAAGTTATTTATCTTAGATCTAGGACTGGAAATTTCTTAAGCAAAACTTGGTACCATTAAAAAATAAGTACTATGAGCCGGGTGCTGGTGGCTTATGCCTGTAATCCTAGCTACTCAGGACACTGAGATCTGAGGATTGAGGTTCAAAGCCATCCCAGGCAGGTAAGTCTGTGAGACTTTTACCTCCAATTAACCACCGAAAAACCAGAATTGGTGCTGTGGCTCAAGTGGCAGAGCACTCACTTTGAGCTGAAGAGCTCAGGGACAGCACCCAAGCCCAGAGTTAGGGCCCCATGACCAACCAAGAAAAAAAAAAGTACTGTGAATATTGCATACCTGTTTTACAGTCTTTCACATGTGCCAGTTTCTCTCGGATACAGATACCCAGGTCCATGACGTCCGGTGTCATCTTCACACTTCTTTCTGCAACAGTACTTCCAACATCATCAAAAGATACACCATCTGTATCTAAAATATGAAGTGAACACAATAACAACTCACATATCATTCTAATGATCAATAATGAATCTAAAAACTCAGATGCTTGTGAATTTTAAAACATTTTTGACTATACAAGTTTTTCACGTAAGAATCAGACTGTGAATGGAGCATTTTGTTAGAAATGAAATATGCTGAGTTAGGGCTCTTAATATATTCTTAATTGTTTATTATCTTTAAGTAGTTATACAAAGGGATTTCAATTTAACATGTAAGTATATGAGTACCATGTATTTTGATTAGTGTCATCCTTTCTATCATTTCTCCCCATCTGTCCCAATCCCACCAATGCCTTTTCATTATATTTTAAACTTTTACTTTTTTGTCAGGGAGAGAAATTTGTCTCTATATGTCTAACTCTATATGTCTAACTCCTTCTTGACAGCATGCTGAAGCTCTATACCAATGTCTGCACAGAGTAGGGCTGAAACCCGTTCTTTTCCCAGTGAAAAGGAACTATCCAGAACACATAAAATTAAAATTTCTTCCTTCCTTCCTTTTCATTTTTTTTCATGAGTTGTGGGGCTCAGGGTCCAGGTGCTGTCCCTGAGCTTTTTTCCTCAAGGCTAATGCTCTCCTGCTTTGAGCCACAGCTCTACTTCCGGCTTCCTGCTGGTTCATTGGAAATAGGTGTCTCACAGAGTTTCCTGCCCAGGTTGGCTTTGAAGTGCAATTCTTTGATCTCAGCCTCCTGAGTAGCCAGCATTACAGGTGTGAGCCACCAGCGCCTGGCTTAAAATTTATTTCAAAATGAATGTTCTTTGTTTAAGTAGTATTAAGAGGTGCTTGGGTTTTGGATGTACCTTTGACACTTTGAAGACAACAGAATGCCAAAAATCAAAATATTAAAGTATATTACTTCAAAATGATATGAGTAATGCATCTCTAGAACTCTGGCTTGGACTGTCCTGTGGTACAGATATTACATGCAATTTCCCCCATGTTGTCACTTTCACCTGCTCAGAACAACTGACCTTATCTTTCTCAATGGAGTCTGAGATTTCCAAGAAAATAAAAAATTTAATTTAAAAATCTATTAAAAATTTTTCAGTAGAATGCTATCCTGCTAATTCTGTTCTATTCTCAAATTCTATCAACCTCAGTAGATTTTGTCTATATCATCCAATGCTCCTGATTTCAAAAGATGTTGGATATTTTCTAAAATTTCAAGCTACTGTAGGATGGCAAATATTAAGGACGGAGGGTAAAGGAGAATTTATCATGTTAAGGGGAATAGATTTTCAGTTGAGCAAGGCTGAGGAAACTTGCAAAGGATAGATTTAACAGTTAAAATGGTAATTATATATGCATATACATTGTATAAATTAAATAAACAAACAAATTGAATCTGTTTTCCAAAGATGAAGGATTTCCATCACTTGCTGTTCATAAGAATGTATAGGCAACATGGAAAAAGTCTGGAAGGTGGAATGATGTCTGAATGGTACAGGGTCTGGTATACTCCCCTTTCATTGTACAAATCCAGATTACACAGGGGATGTGAAAGTGGGACTGGACAATCTCCTGCCAGAACAAGAAGGGGTGTCTAAGTGGGACCAGCGAATCTCCCACCAGGAATAAGAGAAGTCGAGCATGGGATAGGTGAGAGCTTCAGACTCTCAGTTTGGGAGGTCCTAAGTGCCTAGAGCGTTCATATTTATTAGAAATTGGAAAATTGATTAGGTGGCCAGAACAGGGCCACCTGAGGTTATGGGGTGAACTGTGTCCCTACTACATGCATATGTAGAAATCCTAACCCCTGGTACTTCAAAATCTTATTGTTACTTGAAGACAGGGTCTTTAAAAAGCTAAGTGAAAGTTATGTTATTTGAACACAGAAATGTGCAGAAGAAACATGTGAAACCAGGGAGAAACAAGCCATCTACAAGCCGCGGAGAGAAGCCTCAAAAGATACTAACCCTGCCAACATCTTGATATCAGACTTACTACCTCCAGAATTATGAGAAAATAAATTTCTATTATTTGAGCCACCTATTCCGCTATCTTGTTATGGAAACTCATAATTAATGTGCTGGGCATGCCAACTGCTATTGTGACAGTGGTACTTGAAGTGGCATGTTGACAAAGATCCCAAGACCACATCAGGGTTTTAGGGAAGAGAGCTACCATCAAACAGGGTGCTTGTCCCAGGGGAAGAGAGAAAGTCAGCAGCAGCACTTTTCCATGCTTCTACCATCCCAGCAGGTAATGATAGCATTGCATTTGGATGTCATAGATCCCTAGAGGGTTTTTTTTTCTCCCTTCAAAGTTCTTCACTGAATAGACAGAATCAGAAAACTGACTTCCTCATGACAGTGAATTTCCACTTACTAAGCGTTAGCAGCTGACTCCCTGTTAGGGAACTTCTAAGTACATGACTACGGGCATCCAACAAAGAAAGATGTTCAAGAAGCAAGCCTAGGTCTCTAAGGTTGGGTGAAGTCCCTCTTGCTCCATTCAGGTTGAACAAAGCTAAGGGGAACAGCCTCAGCTGAGCTTACTTTGCTGTGAAGTGCTGCTGGTTTCCATGAAGTCACTGCATGAGGCCATTTCATAGTCACTAGGATCAACAGATGTGGCCTATCAAAAGGGAAAACATTTTGTTCAGATACGAGTCACAAGTCAAAACATCACAAGAACAGATCAGCCACTGTCATGTCCTAAGTCATTAGATAACCATGAATGAGGAAAATAAAATATGAATGGGTAAAATTCTTGAGATGAGAAACCATGCCCATTCTAGACAAAAGGAAGAGCTATGGTCATTCCAATTTATTTATTTATTCTCTCTCTCTCTTTTATTGTGAAAATACCGTATAGAGGGGTTACAATTACATGGGCAAGATAATGAGTACATTTCTTCTTCTTCTTCTTCTTATTGCCTCCTCCTTTGTTTCCCCTTCCCATCTTCCAACCCCCCCCACTTTTCCCTCATACCCCCCCTCCCCGACCATGTTGTAAAGTTGTTTTTTGGACATAGCGACTTGTACATCACATTGTTGCAATGGGTCCACCTGTATCCCTATTTATTTGTTTTTTCCCTTCCCGTCCTCAAATTATACCAACATCAAATACAGTGAAAGCAGGGGTTATACCGTGGGAGAAGGACATACAAAGCAATAAAGAAATCATCTTATAAATATGTTAGAAACAATTGCATGAAAGAAAAAACATTTGAATACTTATCTTGGGGTTCACTTCACGTAATATCAAGTTATCTGACTTTTTTTGCTTGTCTCAGACATATATTAGTTATTGCCAATAAGGGAAACCATGGGACCTATGTTTCTTTGGGCCTGGCTTACTTCACTAAATATATTTTTTCCAAGTCATTCCAATTTATTAAACTGCTTTTAGTACATCAAGAAAATACAGTGTGAGACCCAAGTGTAAGGATGTGATCTTTGTGTTCAGGAAACCCATAAGAACAAAGGGGCACAAGTGTGCATGGACCTCATGCCTCTGTGACCGTGAGACATGAAAATAAACACAGACAGGGACCTGTAAGTACAGGTCTAGAAGATGACTCCCTCTGAATAAAGTGGCCCAATCTGTTTAAAAATGAGTAGAGAGAGAACCATTAATATTTTCTCTTTTCATGGGAAATGTTTGTCTTTGTTCAAGAAATTACTACAATCTTGGCCAGCTGCAAAAATGAGTGAAGTTAAGAGAAGACTGCTTTCATGAAAATAAAAGTAAAACGACCGCAGACAACTCAATTGAGTACTTTTACTCTCAGTCTAAAAGGTAGCTCAAGCCCGGCATGGGTGGCTCACGACTGTAATTGTAGGTACTCAGGAGACTGAGATATGAGGATTGCAGTTCAAAGCCAGCCCGTTTAGGAAAATCCCGGAGACTTTAATCTCCAATTAACCACCAGAAAACCAGAAGTGGCACTGTGGCTCAAGTGGTAGAGTGTTCGCCTGGAGCTGAAGAGCACACAGGCCCAAAGTTCAATCCCCACAACCAACAAAAGAAAAATAAATAAATAGATAAATAAATAAATAAATAAAAGGTGGCTCAAAATACTGGAAATATAGTTGAAATGTACTTACTCATGGGTCCATTCAATCTAGTCACCTAAGACTAACAACCAGTCAAACACACAGTTGTTAATGAAGCAATGGCAGTTGAATCAAAGTAGATGTACGTTAGAGATTTATGTTCCAGTTAAACAAGACTAAGTTGTATTAGTATTTGTGCTATATAATGATCTGAATATGGTCCATTTTCTCCCAAAAAATGCATAGCCAAATTATTTAAAACTCAGAAAGTAAGCTGGGCGCTGGTGGCTCACACCTGTAATCCTAGCTACTCAGGAGGCTGAGATCTGAGGATCGCAGGCAGTTCAAAGCCAGCCTGGGCAGGAAGGTCCGTGAGACTCTTATCTCCAATAAACCACCAGAAAACCCAAAGTGGCGCTGTGGCTCAAGTGGTAGAGCGCTGGCCTTGAGCTGAAGAGCGCAAGGTCAGTGTCCAGGCCCAGATTTGAAGCCCCACGACCCACCAAAAAAAAAAAAAAAACTCAAAAAATAGAAAGGAAAGACATCCTTTCTTCCAAAGCTCTTCACTGGCTAATGTACCTACATTCCTATCTTACTCACCTGAAATTCCTTCCAAGAAAAAGGTGAGAAACTTCAGGAAGACTCAACGTTGGGAGAAACTGCCTTCTTTCAGAGAAAGGAGATACACAGAGAGCAAGGCTCCATCCAGGTTGAAGACAGAGGTAGGAAAAGAAGGAAAGAGAGCGATTCACCACGCTACTTACCAGTGGCATGGCTTGGGAGTGCTCGTCGTTGGGGGTGCTGGAGTTTTGAGGGGACCTTCCAGCACTCACACCGGCCGGTTCACTCATGTTCCCACGCACTCGAAGGGCTTCTAGAGCAGTGAAGTTTGAACACCGGCTGTAGAGAAGATGCTATTAGGGCTGGGGTGGGGTTCAGTCTCACGAAAGACAGGAGGTGAGGACAGCAGGGAGGAGCGGGGGAGGCCACCGGGCCCAGAGGCCGTCCATTCTTTTAAGGCCCGGGGACCAGGGCGTTGGACGGCATAGCAGCATCCTCCGCAAAGGGCGGCTCTGGAGGAGGGCCAGGTTCCCAGGCTTCGATGGGCGCCTGGCGGTGGCCAGATGTGACTCGCGGGCAACAAGACCAGGGGCGGGGGGAGGTGCGGGCTGCGGAAGCCAGGAAAGGCCCTGCCCGGCCCCGCCCGAAACCCGATGCCCGGTGCGGGGTCCCACACCTCAGCCCTAGCAGCTCAGCCGAGTCCGCCCAACGGTGTCCTGTTTGTCCGGCCACCAGACGCCCGCGCGCCTGCCCGGTCCGGCCCGGTCATGCGACCGTAAAGCCGGCTGCTGCTGCGGCAACCCCCAACCGTCCCTCCCACCCCCCGCTCCCGTCCCGTGCGGCCCGGGTCGGGTTGGGCCGCGCCGGAGTGCGCTGAGACCCTTGGCGGCCTCCTCCCTCTTCCTCACTAAGCTCGCGGCAGGGACTAGCCCAAAGTGCGAACCCCAGGCGGGGCTCCAGCCCGTGCCCCAGGGGCTGTCGGCGGGTGGTGGTGTCCGGTCCCCCACTCCTCGACGGACCCTCCCGGGCTTCCACACCGGGTTGGTAGCCCAAGCCTCTGGAAAGGCGGAGGAAAGCCACGCGCACCCGAGCGCGGGCTCTCTGGGAGGGCATCTCGAGACCGCGGGAAAGCTCACCTTCCTCCACCGATGCCGCTACTGCTACTGCTACAGCTCCTTCAGAAGCGGCCAGAGGCAACTCGCGGCGTGAGGGGCGGGGCGGGGCTGGGCGGGACGAGGCGGCACGTGGGCGGCTCCTGAGGAGCCTCAAGGCCACGCGGGAAGCCTGGAACGACCAGGCCCCGCCCCCGCCTGAAACCGACGCTCTCTACGGGGTCCCTTGCCTCAGCCCCTGGGCTTTGCCCACGCCGCCGCCGCCCACGCGGCTTTACCCGCGCCCGCCCTAGGGTGACTAGGGCCCGGATGTCCTAAGCCCACCCATCTTGCCAGGCCACGCGGTCCTGAAGCCCACCCGCCGCTGCTGCAGACCCCCCCCCCGGGGCCCTGGGGGACGGAGGGCAATTACGAAGTATAAACGCCCAACCCGGCCAGTGTCCCGGGAGCGGAGAGGGGGAAAGGGGACACAGGGAACCTTGGGAACGGGCACACGGATGCCCATTCCTGTTGCCTCCACTCTGAAGGGGAGCGGCAGAATTCTTCCCATAGGGGAAGAAAGGGTTCAGCAGACACAGGGAACATGGGAACCAAGACTTCGCTCTTTCCACTGAACTCGGCTTCCTGAGCAAAAGGAGAGAGCCACAGCGTTGCTTGGGTCTGACCTCCCAATCAGGGGACACCGGAGCCATTCCTGCGGCCTCAGCAGATGGAGACCTAGCCCGAGATCATTGTGGATGACTGTCTTCTGTATGGAATCCGGGCCCGCAACGTGGAGAATAAAGGAATATCGATCCTCAAGGAGAATGCCCACAGTGAACACAGGAAAGAGGAGGCTGGGAACATGGACAAGAACTGGGGAAAGGCAAAGGAAGTGTTGGGAAGTCGATCTTGACCCCTAGACTTCCGAGGAACTGCTTGGCACTGCTCGTGGGCTCAAGAAGCTTCTGAGTTATCCAATGCGTTCCCCCTTCTCTTGCCCAACCTCTTCATCTCTAAACAGTTTTTACAAAATAGAGAGGAAAAGTGGATGCGACTGTGCTACCAGCTGAAGGGTGAAGTGGCCTCTGTGTCTGTGGAGTCAGTGTTCCCAGGCTAAGTCCAGCACCCTTCACAAACTGACCACGTGGCTACCTGCTAATTCCTACAAAATTTAACAAGGCAATGGGCTCATCTAAGCTTTCTTTTCAACAGCCATAGAGCAGTCCCTTATTCCAAAACAGAATATTAGGATATTCCTGATAAGGGTAAAGGCTGTGAAAAGGGGGATGGTGGTGGAGAAGTATTGGACATATCTAGATAGATCTAAGTTCCCATCCAGGTTCTCATTACCCACTAAGCAAATTTAAAGTCCTTATTAACTAACAATTTACTGGGTGGATCCTAAAGAAGTGTCATAACTTGCTAGGACCAAGCAGCTAATGGCAAAGGCAAGAGGGTGGACATGACCACAAAATAAACAGCTACTGCCCAACCTCCCTTCGCACAGTTACATAAATGAACTTAAATGAACAAACGGTTGAATATAATAACTTTTTTCCCACACACATAGATTGTTGTTTATGGGCTTGAACTCAGGGCCTGGGTTCTGTCCCTCAGCTCTTTTGCTCAAAGCTAGGGCTCTACCACTTAAGCCACAGCACCACTTCCAGTCTTTTGAGTGGTTAATTTGAAGGTGAGTTTCACAGGGACTTTTCTACCTGGGCTGGCTTCGAAACTCCATTCTCAGATCTCAGCCTCTGGGTAGCTAGGATTATAGGCATGAGTCACCAGCACCCAGATTAAGGTAGGATATTGAAAAAGGCAAAGTTCCCCAGGGCTGTCCAAAATGTGCTTTATGAACCAAAGCATGTCAAAATTTAAATTCTTCCTATCTCACCTCCAGATTTTGGAATGCCTAAGGGTAAGGTCCCAAAACCCACACAGGTCAATTCAGCATGCTGGCTCACTGGGGTCCTGGTGATCTTGCTATTCTCTTTCAGAAACACTGACTGCATCAGAACTTAACCCGCTAGAAGCAAAAGATGAGGTAGCTTATTAAATGTTAAAAAACAAAGCATAGAGGGGCATAGATATAAAAGGATAGGTTCCAAGAAATCCAAGTGCTGAAAGAGTATATTTCTAGCAAAGCCATAGACCCACAAAAAGAAGCATACACTGTCATGCATACACAATGTGCTTTCTTTACAGAAAAAAGGGGGGGCATATATTACATTTTACAGTCAATACTTTTTTCTTTTACCTGCTTCATAAACATAAAATTGTCAGACCCAAACCTGATTTGGTAAACCCCTGTTCATGTCCTCACAGATAATAAGTCCTCCTTTATCTGTATTTTCTTTTTCTGTGTGGCAGTTAACTCAGTCAGCTGCAGTCCAGAAATACTAAATGTAATATTTTAAGATAAAAAGTCCTAAGATGTGCATACCTCTGTGAACAATGTGGCAGGCTCTGATGTGCCCACACTCCTTTGTCCAGGGTGTGAGTTCAGAATGTGCTATCCACCCACTCAGATGACTGGTGCAAGACATCCCAAGACACAGAACAATGCACAAACTTCTATTACAGTAGCTTGTGATAATTATTTCATTTCATTACTTATTACTTTTTTATTGGCTTAGTTATACAGGAGACTTTGTTCTCTCTCCACACACTTACATTGTATTCCAATCAATTTCATCTAGTCTGTCACATTCTGTTACTCTTCTCTTAAAAAATAGCACTCCCAACAGGTTTTCTTGTTCTGTTTTTCATAGTTTACTCAATCTATTACCATGCCTGTTTTGTAAGTTCAACTTTATCATGTGTATGTGTAGGAAAAAAGATGGCACCTGTTTGACGATAAAGTTTAAGGCCATCTTGGAACATATCTATCCTACATAAGGGGGTACAACTGTGTTATTATCAGGAAAATACTTTTTACAAGCTTTTCTTTCAATCCTCTGTTTCAAGAAGATAATAGTTGTTCAGCCCTCTGTACTCCCCAGCTTGTTTCCAAAGATAAAATCATGTTCTTGAATAGGCTTTTCACATAGTGCATGCCTCCTCTGGAGACTCTTGACACATTCTCTGTCCTCAATGTACCAACAGTTGACAAGGGCATAATTCAGGGGACACTAAGAGTGCCCTTGGGTGCTGGGTGTACATCAGTACCATGAGAAGTGGGATGAGCCCTTTCCAGGACCAGATGGACTAAGAATGAAAGAATTAAGAAAAAGAAAAGGCAAGATATCCTGTAGTTCTGGAAATAGCAGGTGCCTATGGTTTAAGAAACAGCTCCTAGGAAGAATTAAACGTTATATAACGGAATGGATCCTTCTGAAATTCTCCTCCAAGGATCCTGCTTCAATTACAGGAAAAACATCCCAAGCCGGGCGCCGGTGGTTCACACCTAGCTACTCAGGAGGCTGAGATCTGAGGATCATAGTTCAAGGCCAGCCAGGGCAGGAAAGTCCATGAGACTCTAATCCCCAATTAGCCACCAGAAAATCCGTAGTGGCACTGTGGCTCAAGTAATACAGCCCTCGCCTTGAGCTGAAGAACTCAGAGACAGCACCCATCCTCTCCAATGTATGCTCTGCTAAAATTTGTTTTCCTACATAAGTGGTTCAGGAGCCCGGAATGCTGGCCAGCACCTGTAATCCTAGCACTTAGGAGGTAGAAGCAGGAAGACCACAAATTCTAGGCCAGCGAAGTCTACAAACTATCAGGACCCAGTGTCGAAAAAGAAAAAAGTGGGTCAGCACATACCATCAGGAACCATGATAAATTTTATGTTCGTCTAGGCCTGCTGCTGTTCAGAGCAACAATTCATTGAATGAACTAAGAAGTGTTTGTGTGAATGCCGCAATAGACTCCATTATGGAAAATTCTTTTGGAGCATACTGAATACTTGAGTACAATAAAATTCATGCATATCTGAACAACAACTATCCATTAATTAATCAACAAGCATATCCTAAATAGCCACTTTCTCCAAGTTCTCTGCTGCATACTATCAACCCTCTATACCCATAAGCACCTGGCTCCCTGACCACTCCTAGAGATACCAAAATCCATGCATTCTCTAGTTCTCAATATAAGATGGCTCAGTGTTTGCATATAGCCTATGCACAGCCTCCTACACACTCTATCTCTTGATTACTTATACCTTATGCAACGTGAACACTGCAATTACACAGTATTATTTAGGGAATAATGACAAGAGTGTGTACATATCCAATGAAAGCAGGGGTTTTTTTTTAAATAGAGTTGGTTGAATCTGCAGATGTAGAAACCATAGGTACAGGTATGCTGTATTTCTACAAATATTATTTTATTCTGCCCACAACAGAATCTCCCTGGAAAAAGAGGAACTTGTATATTCTTCACTTCAGGATACTGAGGTTGACTCTAGAGATATATTCAGTCTAAATCTCTAAGTAACTGTGTGTCACTGGGAAGATAATTTAACTACTCTGAGAAATGCTTCACTGAGTTGTTCTGAAGATGAAATGACTTGATATGCCCTAAAAGTCATGGGAGAGCCCATGCTGCTCAGAGGTGGGGAACTACAGTGAGGCTGAAATCTGCGATTGTTTTGTTGGAGCCTAGAGGCTGGACTCACTGTGTGGTAGGGTGAGCTTTCCTGTGAAGGCCATAGAATTTTCCACCCCCAATCATTCTGAGAAAAAGTTAAAATGGAGTGAGAACTCCCTCCCTTCCAGCTCTGTCTGGGGCCCATAGAAAGATGACAGGACAGACAAGCTTGTAAAAAGATGGAGAGATCTGAGATGGACCGGGCAGTTCAGAGCTGGGCGGATGGCCAAGTGGGTCCTACACTCCTGGGTGAGTCTGCTGATGCAGTAATTCAAAGGCACTGGGCCCACTCTGGGGCTGTCAGAGGACCCAGAAGATAGCTTCCCTCATTTCTTCAGCCGGCAGAAGACAGGACAGCATGAAACAAGCTCTCAGTATGTCAGAACCAACAGTCCAGGTTATAATGAGAGGAGAGACAGCAAGAGCAATGGCAGTGTTATGCAGCACTGTATTCTGAAGAGAAGACATGGAACATTTACCATGGTGTTCATCGGCTCATTAAGGTACACTGAATTCTTGTCCCTTGATAAGAAGCCAGAATAGCCAGGACTTACTGTGCATGCAGATGAGCACCCCAAGGGCAAGACATAAAACTGGAAAGTAGCCTTAAAGAAAGCCTTCATTTCTTAGTAATATGGGCAAGTGAACACTTGGAAATTATATTTGGAAGTACTAATGGGATAAGAGGATTTAAATCCCACACTGGTGAGCTAGCATGCTGTTTATACTGTCTAAAGGACCTGGCACAGTATAGAGATGTATGTGACTCAGCCGGGTTTGTTCACAATGCTTGAGTCCTGACACAGAGTATCACAGAGAGTGTCATGAGAGGCAGTGAGGAGAAATGTTATTTGACACCTGTAAAATGTATGCAAATAAATATATACATATTTATGTGTGTGTATACATACAAGGGTTTGGCTGTGCCCGAAGGTGTCAGAGCATCTGCCTAGGGATAGGAAGATATTTAATGATGTTTAATGATAATTACTATATTCAAGCATTTCTCAACACTAGGGTCTGACTAACACCAGTGTCTTCTTTATATCAGTCAACATTCTTATCAGGAAATGGACAGTCCATTAAAAGAGAGTAACTGATCAGCCCAGTGAAGAAACGACTTAATCAGTGTGATCAGTATGGTTGAGGGAAAACAACAACAGTAATCCCACTACCACCCTGTCATAGCAGGGTGAAAATGTCCGAGAACATTCAAAAGTGAGCCAGGTGCCAGTGGCTCATGCCTGTAATCCTAGCTACTCAGGAGACTGAGATCTGAGGATCGCAGTTCAAAGCCAGCCCAGGCAGGAAAGTCTGTGAGACTCTTATCTCAAGTTAACCACTAGAAAATGGGAAGTGGCTCTGTGGCTCAGTAGTAGAGCACAAGCCTTGAACTGAAGAGCTCAGGGATAGTGTCCAGGCCCAGAGTTCAAGCCCCACAACCGACCAAAAAAGTGAGTAGATAGAAAAATCTGTAGTCCCATTGTCTTAGGGGATTGCTGGAACAAAAAAGGGTAGAGGAAGGACAAATTCTTGCTCTCATATGGAGCTAAAAACCTTTGAATTTCAGAATGCTGGATTCAGATCCGTGTTCAGACTGAAAGAACACTAACATCTTGCCAGGTATAGTGATATATACCCATAATCCCAGCTCTGCAGAAGGAAGAAGAGGAATTGCAGTCCAAGACTGGCCCAGGCAAAACTGAGAGCCTTCCTGAAAAATAAGTAAAATGGGCTGGAAGTGTATCTCAATTGGTAGGGCACTTGTCTAGCAAAGATATAGCCTAGGGACTGGGAATGTAGCTTAGGGGTAGAGTGCTTGCCTAGCATGCATGTAGCCCTGGATTCGATTCCTCAGTACCACATACACAGAGCTGAAAGTGGTACAGTGATTCAGTGATAGAGTGCTAGCCTTGAGCAAAAAGAAACTCAGCGACAGTGCCAAGGCCCTGAGTTCAAGCCCCAGTACTGTCAAAAAGAAAAGAAAAGAAAAGAAAAAAGACATAAAAATGAAATAGAATATCAGCTTTCGGTTGTGACTACTATTTTCTTCCTATAAATTGGAATATGGATGTAATAGTATGTCAAAACCAGCTACTGAGGACCACTGCATTGACAGTATACAAAAAACATGCCCATTTCAGCTCTGGACAATTTATATTTCAAGACATAGGATTGGGGAGTGTCCATCCCCCTAGCCATATAAGACCCATGAAATCATTGCAGATAGACATAGGTTCTTCTCATAGGCTTCCTGCTGCTAGTCTACCTGTACTGATAATTTTGTATGGCCTGCAAATGGTGTTATGAATATTCAAATGGCCATTAGCAGAAAAATATTCTCCAACCCTACAAGTGAAAGAAAAACTAGTTGGTATCTTCTTTAGGTAATTGTCATTTTGACTTTTGTTATAGCAGCCCAATGTATTGTAAATAAATAAAAGAAAAGAATAAGCACCCATGGCCAAAATGAGGTTCAGTCATGGTAGTTGGAGTAATAAAAAAAATATGGCATACAGACCATTTGGACCACTCTTTTGACCTGCTGAGAATCCTCAACTATTTTTGGAGACTAGATAGGATAATGAGACACTTCCAGAAATAAAGGTAGTTTAGTACTATGTGGGACAATAAATTCTTTTCTTTTCTTCTTTTTGTCAGTCATGGGGCTTGAATTCTGGGCCTGGACGCTGTCCCTCAGCTTCAGCTCAAGGCAAGTGCTCTACCACTTGAGCCACAGCTCCACTTCTGGTTTTCTGAGTGGTTTATTGGAGCTAAGAGTCTCACGGACTTTCCTGCCTAGGCTGGCTTTGAACCGTGATCCTCAGATCTCAGTCTCCTGAGAAGCTAGGATTATAGACATGAGCCACTGGCACCTGGATTGACAATTCCATTCTTTTAGCAAGAGAAATAAGTCTTTCAAATGAATAACAGCAATAAAATAAAATTGCAACTCCATTTTTAGGACTTCTGTAATGTGACACAATAAGAAACACATTTGATCTTTATCCTCAGTTGCAGGCAAAGCACTCCTAAAACCCTTGTGACTTCTTTGGTGATGGAAACCATAGCCGCATCTTTTGTTAAGAGTATTTGGAGCTGGGCACTGGTGGCTCACACCTGTGATCCTAGCTGAGATCTGAGGACGGAGTTTTGAAGACAACTCAGGCAGAAAACTCAATGAGACTCTTATCTCTGATCAATCATCAGAAAACTGAAAGTGGAGATGTGGCTCAAAGTGGTACAGCACTAGCCTTAAGCAAAAAAATCTCAGGGACAGTGCCCAGGCCCTGACTTCACATGACTAACAACAACAAAAAGAGTATTTGGGTTTTATCATTGATTTCTGGCATAGAGCCACTCACACCGTTGAAATTTCCTGAGTGAGGAAGGTGACAGGAGTATTTTTTTAAATTTATAGCCATTTCCTTCCACCATATCTGAGTTTATGCTCATGAGATGACTGGCAGCTCAAAGTCCCTACTTAGATTCAGAATTGAGGCTGGTTGCCAGCAGAATCAACTTGAGACATTTGGAACCTTCAGCTTGATGCAACTCTTTCACACCCAACCCAACTTCTAGGGAAAGAGAAAGGCTAGGAATGGAGTTCACCTGAAGGGGGAGGGGCAGCTAAGCCCTCAACCTGTGTGAGCTGCACTAACTCTGAGCACTGTCAGGATTTAATTAAATTGTGGAGTTTGGTTGGCATCTGCTTAGATGTCGACAGGCTAAGCAGATTTGGTTTGGAAACTCATACATTGCTTATTGTCAAGATGTGAGTACAAAACTAGTTTTCCTTCCTTTCTTTTTTAGCTTTTCTCTTTTGAATTTTGAGACAAAGTTTTGCAATGTAGCTCAAGCTGCCCTGGCACCCACAACATGACCCAGATAGCCTCAAATCCAATATGTTCCTGCCTCCACCTCCCAAGGGCTAGGGTTATAGACAGTTTTCCTTCAACTTCCTTCTACCACTTATATTCTAACCAGAGCTGAACTTGCACTTGTCCTGTAGAAAGAATAGCTGATAAGATCACCAATATTTAGACAGTAGTAAGTGATACCTTGCTCTCTTTCTTGTATTCTCAGGGTGTGGCATATAATAGGTGCTCAGCAATAGTCTCAAGCAGATGAATAAATGACAAGTGGGAGGTGTATTTTTCCCATTAGTGTAAATCTCCATCAGGTTTGGGGGATGGACCTAACAAAGGACCACAGCTCCATGTCAGGGTTATTACATTGCATTTTCACACCTTGTTTGCCTCTGCAAACCTTATCCAGTCTAACTGGCTGACATTCCCCCACCCAAATTTCAGCTCATATATGTCTACCAGCCCCCTAAGCCCAATACGCCTCCAGAACACCTCTTATGCATCGATTCTCTCTCCAAGCTTGAGATGAAACGGTGCTTCCCATTAACCATGGGAGACATCTGCTACCCGGTGTACTGAGTCACCCCAGGGGCTCTACCTACCACTTCCAGGGTTATTTCTAGGACTAGAAATATAAATTCAGAAATCCTTGCCCATATTTACAGGCCATTTTCTGGTTCCATCTATAGAGAAGAAATTAGTTACATCTAAGTGTCATACTTGGAGAATCAAGTAACATAGTTCATCATCCAAATAGTGAAGGAATCATTGGTTCTAAGGAATACAAACATGATCACAGCAAGCAAGGCAACTTGCTGATAGCTTAAACTATAAATTGAGATATACATGTGCGTATACATACTGATATTCAACTTAAGTGCATTCGTTTGTCTGATATTTATTATGTCTCCTATGGGCTAGTTATTCTACTAAACACAAGATAGAGAAGACTATATATTGTTCTTCAGCAGTTTTCAGACATGGCAGGGAGGCAAACAGAACACTGTACACAGAGTACAGAAAACTGTACACAGAGTAAACCAGGATGACTCCCTGGCATATGACTAACTCACTTTATTATTAAATAGCACTAGTGAAAAGGAGCTCACTTCCTCCCCAAGTAGCCCATCATGAACACCTCTGCCATAAATTAATTTTTAATTCTCAACAAGGTATTTTAAAATTCATTTATTTTTATTTTTTGTTGATCCTTGGCTTAGCCTTTGGGTGTGTGTGCTGTTCTGTTCTTTATTTGCTTAAGGCTAATGCTCTATGACATTGAGCCAGAGTGCCACTTCCAATTTTTGAGTGGTTAATTAGAGATAGGAGTCTCATGGGGATTTGGGGACTTTCTCACCCAGGATGGTTTCAAATTATGATCCTCAGATCTCAGCCTCCTGAGTAGCTAAGAGTACAGGTTTGAGCCCATAATTCTGTGACCAGAAGAATTCATTTATTTTAATTTTTAAAGTAGTTGAACAAGGGAGTTTCAACATGTCAATTCATGAGCACAGGGCCCATTGCCGACCACGTCCATTCTCTTAAACCTTAACTTCTCAGACAAGATGACATTCATTCTGTTCTGACAACTATTTGTCTACCCCAACAAGATTACATTGTTTATTTTTAGCTTTATGGTTTGTTCTTTCATATGTTTATATATACACATTTTACATAGGCATAGACAATTTTGAGAAAGGAGCACTTGAAAATAGAATGGTGTCTGATCGTCTCTGTCAGAAATCCAAGCTCATAAGAGAGCATATTTTGAATATCTGTTTTCTCAATGGATACACTATGTAAGAATCACTTGGGGAGCTTCTAGAAAGATAGGTGCTCAGGGACCTGCCCCGGTGGCTGACTTCACAGTCTGGAGCAGGGCCGGAGACACCAGTATATTAGAAGTTCTCAAGTGATTTGAATGTGCAACTCCAGCTGAGAGTCACGGCTGTAGACAATGTGTGGCTTAAAGGGTCCCCAGAAGGCCACTATGATGAAGTAGTTTCAAAATATAATTACTTGGGTATGTAATACAGAATAATCCATAACTTCTCTGGCAGGCTAGAAGGTATTGGCATGAGAATAAGTAAAAACAATCCAAGGGAGACACAGAAAGTGACTTTCACTGTGTAATGGTAGGCCTTTTTATTTTAAATCAAAGGAAGAGTACTTCCAGCTTCCCCGACATGTAAGGACAATTTTTTGTAAATTAGCTGTAACTCTGAAAGACACAAGAATCTCACAGAAATCCAGGCACTTCAGCCAAGAACTTCACTCACGCTGTGAATGGTACTGAGGATCCCCAAAAAAACCCAGGATTAAAAACTATTAAACCCTATCTAAAAACTAACCTTAAGCAAAAATGGCTAGAGGCATGCTTATGGCAGAGGAACTTCCTAGCAAGCCCAAAGCCCTAAGTTTAAACCCAATACCACCACAAAAGAAAAAAAAGATAAAAATAGAGCAGAGAGAGTGGAAGAGGAGGAGGGAAAGAGGGAAGAAGGACAGAGGGAGAAAGGAGGGGAAGGAAGAGAGGGAGAGAGAGGGAGAAGAGAAGAGAAGGAGGGAAGGATGGAAGGAGAGGCTGGAATGCATGCTTGCTCTTGCTTTCTCCATTACATGAGCATAGGGAGAGGGTTACCACCCACAGCCCAGGAAAAGGTGCTTTCATAGAATCAGTGGCACTTGACCTTGGATTTCCCAATCTCCAGGACTGTGAGCTGTAAGTGTCTGTGGTTTAAGCCACATACCTTGTAGTATTTTGTTATACTATTTTGAGCTGGATAAATTGTAGTATTAGAGAATTTGAAATACTATATGTGGTTCACATCTTTCAAATGGCTTGCACTGAGTTGAATGGTAACCCCAATGTTTCTCCTGCCCAGATGTGGCTGCAAGATGTGTGTATGAACTACAGACCTCATGGCGGGGCTCATCAACACGCTATTCTTGGTTGGCAACCAGAGCTGTGGAGAGTTTATCTCATTTGGGCTGTTTGATTCCCAGGCTTCAGTCTAATGCCTTCTCTCAGCGCCACTTAATCCTTTCAAGCAGTATCCTTGCCTCTAGTGCCCCTGACTCAGCAAGGACTTTCAGAATTTTCCTCTGCCTCTTCACGTCTGTTGCCCTGTCCTGGCTTTCTCCTCCCTCCCCCACTTCAAGGACTGGCACACAGTAGTGGATTCACATGTGTATCTAATCTAGGTACCTGCTCTGCCCTTCCCAGCCTGCCTGTGGGTGGAGTCTCAATTAATGGCCTTGAAGCAGGCCAAAGGAAAACAATGGGCAGTTTTAAACTCAAACTGCAAAGAAGCTCATCAGATTTTGGTGCAAGCAAATGTGTCTAAAAATTGTCTTACAAACCCCAAAGGTTTGAATGTATAGCAGATGGTATAGGTATATGTTAAAAGACAGAGATTGGGAGGAAAGTTGGTATGTGCTCCTAATGACATCCGATCCTGGCAACTCCTCGGTAAGGTTTTAGGTCCGCATCCCTGAGTCAGCTTGAAAAAGTCACAGAAGATGGATCTTAGGCCATCAACGCCCTTTAAGACCAAGGGACTAGAGTCATTTTTGGAAAAATTAGGCAGGATAAATTAAAGGCAAAAACATGGGAAACAGTGGTAACGAGTGTGCCAGTGTGGAGACTGCTCAAGCCTCCTATGTCTGCCTAATTGTAGCCTTGTTGGAAGAATATCTGGTTAGCAAAGTTGTCACCTTGGTAAATTACCCAGGGGCCACTGCCTCAACCAGTGGGGCACCAGTCAGCAAAATCCAGTGTAGAGTCAGGCTCTTGCCTTAGGTTAAATGTTTTTCTTGAACCAGTCGGTGAAGAAATTTGCAGGCAAAACCACCAGCAGGACCACTGCACCTAGGCCAGACCTGCCCAGGAATTCCAACCTCGATGGCCTGACAGTCATCTGGAGGGAACTCTACTTCATCATCTGGACCACCTCCACCGTGGTAAAAATAGCTGAGACTCATGCCTGACTCCATCACATGCAGTTGATTCCTGGTGAGAGACTGGTTTGGATTTGCAAAAACGAAGACTCTTGTGGGACACTGTAATACATAGATTTGTAAATCTTACCCAGCCTGACCTGGAAAAAGCTGGCTCTATTGTTATGCTAGTGAAAAAGGTGTAGGCCAAGATAGCTTCTTGTGAGCTTTGGTTAAAGTAACTTGGTTAACTTAGGCATTGTTAGGGTCACCAGAAATCAGGTTCCCCAGACAGCCAGGAAAGTGCTAAACAGGCTATACTACAGCCCAAGGAATCCTGAAGGGCTATATTCAGTTAATCAGTTGCTGTTTGAAAATTCATCACATCTACTGAGTTTTATTATTGCAGAACTCTGGCAAGTATTTGTTGGTCAATTCTTAACAAGTTACAGGTAAGCTCTACTTATTTCTATTTGTCTCCTTGTTGCTTTAATTAGAAATTTAAAAAGAGTTTTTTGTGACAAACACTCATTTGGTCTAAAGATTGCAGTTCAAAGCCAAGCCTGGGCAGAAAAATCCCTCTGAGACTCCATCTCTCAACTAACCAGCAAAGAGCCAGTCTGGAATCATGGCTCAAGTGACTCTTATTTCAAATTAACCCACCAAATGCTGGAAGCTGCACTGTGACTCAAAGTGATAGAGTACCAGCCTCAAGCAGGAGTGCTCAGGGATAGTTGCCCAGGTCTTGAGTTCAAACCCAGTGACTGGGATGAGCCATTCCAGCAACCAGTACCTAGACCCCCAGGACGAGGCCAATCTTAACAAGGAGGAACTGTGGAGAGGAGTAAAAGGAGATGATGCCACATTCTAAATGGAGTCACTTTTCACTCCCCCTTTCAAAATTAATCAGAGCTGGGAGATCAAGAGAAATAGTTAATAAGTTTTCCCATCTAATGTGCATATCTGTCTACTTTCTAACTGGATAGGAACTTACATTTTTGCCTTTGTTATATGCTGTTTGTTAAGTCTTCGACTCAGGACAGTTAGCCTTGGCCACTTCCTGGGTCTCCCATACATAGTCTATAATCCAGGCATCTATCAAGGCCTCTTGTTGGACCCTGAACCACTCTAATCCAGCCCTAGTCTCTGAATGGTTATTCTCAATTACTCCACTATGCTCTCCCCTACTGAGTTTTCAAAAACCCTAGACACTCCTTTCCTGCCCCTAGTCCAGTTATATGGAAATTCCTCCTTCCTGGTAATGGGCCACAACTGGGCTAATGCTCCAAATGGTACTTTTCTGGCTGTGGCCAGGGTGTGTTCTCTTCTCATTCATGTTAACTGGTCCTGCCACCTTGTCAGCATTTTGCCTGATTTCATTTTTTCAGTAGTCTCTAACAGGATAATAACCCTCATTCAGGACACCACCTGGGAACAAGTCAAGGCCATCCTATTACTACAGGCAACTGGAAGCTTCACTTACACTGCCCTGCCTTGCCCAGTGCAGACCTGGACCCTAAAAACTCCAGCCCCAGTGACTCCTCGATGCTCTCATACCAGCAAGAAGTATGCAGAAAAGACCACAATGCCCACTGGCATTGGTACCTTTAAATACTTCTGCTACCTCCTCCTCAGGCTCCTGTGATCCTAAGATAAAGCTGGAAAAGTCTTACTTCCCTATCCAGGATATGGAGAATCAGATACCATGCAATATGTCTCCAAGATGGAGAAGGCAATTTCAGGTCTTTGATAGCCCTTTCTGGGAATCAATCCCTCCCTGGTTTATTCCTCTCTTGGGTCCACTAGCAGCCATTTTTTTTGCCTTCTACTAATTGTGCCTTGCATTTTAGATAACTATTTTCACAGAAAAGATGAGGATCTTTACCAATCCATTTGGCAAGCAAATACTTCTTGGACAGGACCTGGTTAAATGACAAATCAGGGACCCATGACTTCTTTACCCCTTGACATCAGGAAGTAGTTCCAGAAGAAATGACCTTAATTCAAATTCCTAGCCTGGTACCCATACTTATTAAAGAACAAAGGGGGAACTGTTAGCACTCCCTCCATCTCAGGTCCTGAGCCCCTCCCACTTCACTTCTCAGAGCACCTGAATCCACCCTACCTCTCCCGTGGCTCCCACCAGTTTTTTCTGGGATAGGTCAGCATTCACACTCTCCACCCAGACCTAGCTACACATGCAGAGTACCTCCTATTTCTAGTCCTGATGTGTCCCCCTGGATAAGGGCAGGTGTCATATTGCTCCTCTTCCATGAGGGAATGGCCTTGTCAGCCCCTGTGAAAAACCTAATAAACCTCCTTCTCCTGTATGTGACTGGGTCCTCATGGTCTTCTGGGATGGCTGCTTTCAACTTCACCATTTGAAGTCCTTCAGATGAACAATAAGTCAAACCAAGTGGGGTAGTTAAGGACTGAAGTCCAAGCACTAGGAAGACTGAGGAAGGATAGGCACATGTTTCAGGACAGCCTGTGTTACATGGCAAGACACTACCATAAAAAAAGGCGCTTGGGTAGGGTCTCCTTCAAATGCTGATGAAAAAAGCCAGTTTGCACTCCCCTTTTTACAAACAATTTGAAAGAGCAAAGGGTACTAGAGAGTAGGATGGACCTCAAAATCCCTTCTGCATAGGCTGGATTTCCACTCTTTTCATAGCATGAGGCCCAAGGATGAGACACTAGAGAACATGTAGGAAAACCAGTAGTGAACTGGTAATCCTAGCTACTCGGGACCCTGAGATCCGAGGACTGCAGTTTGAAGCCAGCCTAGATGGGAATGTCCATGAGATTCTTATCTCTAACTAACAACTAAAATGCTTGAAGTAGAGCTGTGGCTTAAATAGTAGTATGCTAGCCTTGAGAAACAAAAGTTCAGGGAGAATGCTCAGGCCCTGAGTTCAAGCTGCAAAACTGCACACACACACACACACACACACACACACACACACACACACACACACACATCTCATCTGTGGCAGGAGGTAAATGTCCCTAGGATCTTTGACTTTTCCCCATACATGCTCTCCACTTTTCATATCCACACTGGTGCATTTCACTTCTGGATTAGTCATGCCCTAGGATAGATACCATGAAGATTAGACCTCAGAAATTAAATGGAACTCAGTGGCATTTCTATGGGGATCTACACATAAATGAGATTTGGAAACAAGCAGAGCTCAGTTAGGATCTCAAAGCACAGTCAAGGCTGTGGTCCTTCCATTGTACTCCAGATCTTGGCATAACACTATCCCAGAAGAACATGAATTTCCCTGTCTGCCCATACATAGGCATTCCACTACCATGGGTACACTCCGACCAACTGGCAGCAAAATACACCCCTGCCTTGGACCCATGTAATCAGACCAAAGCAACCAGCAAGAGTACTTGGAAGAAACCAAACAAAGACTATATGGGGGATGTTACCAATCAATTTCAGACCAAAGATATCTTACAGGGCTGGATACCAAGAAACCAACCTGACCTAGGTAGTCTAAATAATATCCTGACTTGGACTCTCTAGGGGCTGTTTCTTGATCAAAGAATGGCAGGCAAAATCAGGCCTCCCCTTAGCATCAGGAGTGGTAGGGGCAATGGAAATTTGGGTTCTCAACTCAGGTAGGACCAGGCCCTCTGACCCTGGTGTGCTAGACACTGGACAAGAGACTTCTCTGTACCCTTTGAGATAATAGATGACCTTGAGCCTGCACCCGTTCCCTGTTCCCCATATTTGAACAGGGTATGATGTCCAGATTGGCTGACTCCTGTTTATGACACAGAAAAAGAATGCTGATGTCAGCAGATGGTTTGCCTAGTGACTAGATTCTACAACTTGGTAGACAGTCTTTTGTGGGCAAGCTACTAAGACTAAAGACATTTTTGTCTGATAAAGACAGTGATTAATAGGATATTTAGGCACAAAATGCTCTTGGTGCTCGTGTAGTACCATGGAGAATGAGTATATACAAGAGGAATGTGAAATTGAATTGAGCCCACCTTTTGATGATGAGCCAGCATGGGGTATCCCTGATCTTCGTATGGATTCAATAGACACTATGGCTGGATATAGTGGCCAAGCCTTGGTTGGTGATCTAGTTTTCCAAGAGGATCTACATTGGGACGATGAAGACCATTGTTTTGTTAGCAGTCGTGAAAGAAGGGTGAATGATTTGAAAATAACGAAGCATAACGAAGATGTGGTCAACTCTATTTGGTGGAATCCAGTGACAAACTGTGAGATCAACGAGGACGAACTTTTCGAGCGAGAGATCAACGACCCAGAAGGTGATACCACACTTCCTGACACTCATCCCTTGAAGATACTGATTCGTCGACTTAACCTCCATAGGTTCCGAGAGACACCCTCAGATGACTCTGCAGTTCAGTCTTCAAGGAAGTACACAACGGTACGCTAGACAGTTATTCTGTTTCTTGCTTTCTCTGTGATAAGACCATGTGCATAGAGCTCCAGCTTAATGAGGTAGTGCAAGGGCTTGCTTCCAAAACCAATCCTTTTTTAAAATTTTATTTCATTGTAAAGGTGCTGTATGGAAGGGTTACTGTTACATGGGTAGGGTAATGAGTACATTTCTTTTTTTTTCTTTTTTTGGGGGGGGGTCCGGTCATGGGGCCTGAACTCTGGGCCTGGCTGGGCACTGCCCCTCAGCTCTTCAGCTCAAGGCTTAGCGCTCTACCACTTGAGCCACAGTGTCACTTCCAGCTTTTTTCTTTTTTCTTATGTGGTGGTGAGAAGTTGAACCCAGGGCCTCATGCATGCAAGGCCAGCACTCTACCACTGAGCCACCTTCCCAGCCCAATGAATACATTTCTTGTAGAGCATTGTCACCCCCACTTTGTTTTTCTCCTAGCAGGAGGTATTAGTTACTGAAAGATGGTCGATGGTCAGGGATGGCAGTGGAGAATATTTTACACAGACTGGCCGAAATATTTTGTTTCAGATGAACAACAAACCCAATGTTGCAAGAAATGATCCAAGCATCATCATGAATATTTCCACAGAAGAAAATCTTAGAGACCTAGTGCTTCAAGAGCAGTGTATATCAACTCCACTCCAGAAACCTGCTGAGAAAAATGATCTAAGCATCGTCGTGAGTATTTCCACAGAAGACATTACTACTCCTGTTCGTCAAGAGCAGCCTATAGCAAGTCCACTCCAGAGCCCTGCTGAGACGAAGGATTCAAGTATCATCATGAATATTTCCACAGAGGAAGACATTACAAGCCCTGCTCATCAAGAGGAGTATATATCAAGTCCACTCAAGGATCCTGCTGAAGCAAATGATCCAAGCATCGTCATAGATATTTCCACAGAAGAAGACATTACAAGCCCTGCTCATCAAGAGGAGTATATATCAAGTCCACTCAAGAATCCTACTGAAACAAATGATCCAAGCATTGTCATGGATATTTCCACAGAAAAAGACATTACAAACCCTGTTGTTCAAGATCAGTGTATATCAACACCTCTCCAGAGCCATGCTGAGATGAAGGATCCCAGTGTTATTACGAATATTTCCACAGAAGACCTTACAAGTCATGTTCTTCAAGAGGAATATATACCAACTCCACTCCAGAAACCTGTTGAGACAAACAATCCAAGCATCCTCATGGAAATTTCAAGAGAAGACTTTACAAACCCTGTTCTGCAAGAGCAGTGTATATCAAGTCCACTCCAGAACCCTGCTGAGACAATTGATTCAAGCATCCTCATGGATATTTCCACTGAAGACTTTATAAATCCTGTTTTTCAAGAGCAGTGTATATCAACTCCACTCCAGAACCCTGCTGAGACAAACAGCCCACCCATCGTTATGGATATCTCCACAGAACAAGACCTTCCAAACCCTGTTTTTCAAGAGCAGTATGTATCAACTCTACTCCAGAACTCTGTTGAGGGAAATGATCCACGCATCGTCATGAATATTGCCACAGGAGAAGAGGTTGCAAACCATGCTTTTCAAGAGCACTGTATATCAACTCCACTCCAGAACCCTGCTGAGACAAATGATCCACCCACTGTTACGAATATCTCTACAGAACAAGACCTTCCAAGCCCTGTTTTTCAAGAGCAGTATGTATCAACTCCACTCCAGAACCCTGCTGATACAAACGATCCATGCATCATCTTGAATATTGCCACAGGAGAAGAGGTTAAAAACCATGTTTTTCAAGAGCAGTGTATATCAACTCCACACCAGAACCATACTGAGACAAACGATCCATGCATTGCTATGAATATTTCCACAGGAGACCTTCCAAACCCTGTTTTTCAAGAGCAGTATGTATCAACTCCACTCCAGAACCCTGTTTTTCAAGAGCAGTGTATATCAACTCCACTCCAGAACCCTGTTTTTCAAGAGCAGTGTTTATCAGCTCTATTCCAGAACCCTGTGTTTCAAGAGCAGTATATATCAACTCCACTCCAGAACCCTGTTTTTCAAAAGCAGGGTATATCTATTCCACTCCAGAACCCTGTTTTTCAAGAGCAGTGTATATCAACTCCACTCCAGAACCCTGTATTTCAAAATCAGGGTATATCAACTCCGCTCCAGAACCCTGTTTTTCAAGAGCAGTGTATATCAACTCCGCTCCAGAACCCTGTTTTTCAAGAGCAGTGTACATCAACTCCGCTCCAGAACCCTGTTTTTCAAGAGCAGTGTATATCAACTCCGCTCCAGAACCCTATTTTTCAAAACCAGTGTATATTAACTCCGCTTCAGAACCCTGTTTTTCAAAAGCAGTGTATATCAATGCCATTCCAGAACCCTGATGAGACAAATGATCCATGCTTTGTTATGAATATTTCCACAGGAGACCTTCCAAACCCTGTTTTTCAAGAGCACTATGTATCAACTCCACTCCAGAACCCTACTCAGACAAACAATCCACATATTGTCATGAATATTTCTACAGGAGAAGACTTTGTAAGTCCTGTTTTTCAAGAACAGTTTATAACAACTCCACTACCGAACACTACTGTAACATACAACCCAAGGATCTTCATGAATATTGCTACAGGAAGTATTGCAATTCCTGTTCTTCCAGAGCAATGTATAACAACTCCACTCCAGCAACCTGCACAACATTCATCATGGAGGCCAATTGCACCAAGAATGAAGCTATCACAGGCCCGAAATGACTCACCATATGCTCGTAAGTCTGAGAGAGCAAGAAATGAATTTTTCCAGAGGGAAGTCTCCAACATCCCAAGACACAGACTTGTGCAGCCATTAATACTCCCTGCCCCTCCGCTGATAAAACAAATCCCTCAGCAACCAGTTTGGGCAAGCATACCTACAAATATCCAATATATGCCTGTGAATTATGGAATAAGGCAAGTGCAACCCTTGTACACAGGCACCCCCAATTATAGATTTGAAGTTCCTACACAGAACACATACAATTTCACCATGCCGATGGAATCACCTCCAGTGACGTATGCAAATCAGCCTCCGAATATTATAAATAAGCCGCCGCCGGAAGTGAAGATAAAATCACATTGCAATTGTGACCTCTGTGAGTATATCAAGAAACATGGAAGAATCTGAATTCCTAGACAATTGAAGACAAGTAAAAATGAACATGTCCTAAAAATGAACCCATTCTTTTATTTAAATAACATGAATCCCAAAATGTCCTGTCAAATAATAAACAAATTAAATTATATTCTTGAGTGTTGTTTGGAACGTTCCATACTGCTCACGCATCGTTGGTATATACCCTCCCTGCTTTGCTTCCCCTTGATGTCATTCGTTGGAGCAGCAGAATTGCCAGTAGAGGATTCCACAGGGTTGAGGGCAGTGCAGGAAGATCTGGTCCCCTGGACCTTGATTGGGGTCAGGAGACAGAAAGAGCCAAGTCCTCACCTGGGTAGGGGGAGTCACTAACAATTTAGGTGTATGAAGCAGAGTATCACTTCCTCATGGATGCTCCCCAATCAGCACTGCCAGAAATATCATCGGAGGGCTTCTCTTCTCAAGATCCTGTGGACCTACAAGCTGCCCATCCAGCAAGGAATGGACCACTACTGTCTCCTCATTCACGAGAGACAGGCCATTCCAAAAAACCTTGGTACTATGGTGGAGGGAGGTGAGGATTCTTTTATTTATTTATTTTTGTCAGTCATGAGGCTTGAACTCTGGGCCTGAGTGATGTCCCTCAGCTCTTCAGCTTAAGGTGAGCACTCTACCACTTGAGCTTCTGAGGTGGGGATTCTTAGAGATTACAGTCACTTCACTGGGTTTCAGACAAAACCAGTAAAAGGTTGTTGGAATAATAGCAGCCACACTTCACGTTCCAGAAACTCCCTGGGTGTGAACACAGATGTGTGTCACATCACAGTCCTTCAGGGTCACAGGCAGTGGGCTGCACCTTTCCTCAACCTAGCCCAGGTTACCTGACATTGCACTGACCTCAAGAGTTCCCAGCTTCTACTTGACACCCTTCTCTACCATAGGATAAATTCAAGGGGCTGGGATAGTTTGAGTCCATCCTGTGAATCTCATGGCCTAGGAGGAGACAGAAAGAGAAAGCCACAGGGAGGATAGTGGGCAGTGAGTGATCTGAGAGAGGTCACTGACCCTGGAAGCACAGAGGAGAAAGGGCCCCCTTCATAGCTGGGACATTGCAGCCAAGCCACTGGATTTAGTAGAGTGACAGTCTCAGCCCTGCTACTTTGCCTGCCTGTCCTACACCAGCCCCACCCATCCTCTCAGCACCCAAAGCTCTGCAGGCACAGATCTGCTTGGTTCCTACCCCAGAGCTTCTAGGCACACCTCCTTGGTGTCTACCAGAGCTCATGACTTGGACCAAGTGTGATTCCCACTTGGACCCATCGGTGTCACAGACCTAGGACCTCATGCATCACCACCGTAAATACATCCCCCCTCCAAGTCTACCAGTAGGTGACTGCCTGCCCCTAAGTATGTGCCCCAAGTCATCCAGCTCACACCTCTCTTTCTCCTGATCATGACCTGTATCATCCAGCATGATTCCCAGAATTTCCAGTGTGTCCACAACCAGCATCCCAGCCCCACGCCATGCTGCTTGCTGTCTTAGCCAGCAGCACTCTGTGCACACTCCATCTTCCCATGTCCTGCAACTAGGAGCTTGCCTGCTACAACAGTTCCAGGGCAGTCACAGTGCCCATGGGACTAGGAGAGGCAGATCTGGTCACTCCTCTGCAAAAACCTCCCAATGCTTCTTGATTGAATAGAGACAAATTCAACCCTTCTAATGAGAGCCATTGGGATTCCCCTTGATGTGACCATTTCATCTCCTCCTCACTCCAGCAAAACCCTATAGCCACACAGACCTTTCTTCCACCTGTGGAACATTCTTTGTTCCTGACTGTTGGTCTTTGAAGGGGGAGGGTAAGAGGCTACATCGTGTCACCTTACAATTCCTGTCCAAGTGTGCACCCCTAGTACCTCACAGTGAGACCTGATATAGAGATACAGGCTGTTTCCAATGCAATAGCATGAAACAAAGTCATTAGGATGGCCCACATCCAATATTGCTGACATCTGAGTAAAAGTATGGAACTTAGAGACAGACATGCACACAAGCTAACTACTATGAGAAGATGAAGGCACAGCTAAATGAATATGATGCTTCACAGATCACAATGTGCCAATGACTGCCAGCCAATCAGCAGACACTAGAAATGGGACATGACAGAGTCTTTCTGTCACAGAAGAGCGGTCCTCACCAATACATTACCTTCAGATTTGCCCTTCAGAAATGAAGGGTAAAAAATGTTTCATTTGGTAGATATAAACATGTCTAATCAAGGCCAGCAAGGCAATGCGAGAGTGCTCCTCCCATGCCATAGGCATAAGCTGATCCCCACACATATCCACCGGGAGTGTCCCCATTTTCCCATCAAACAGCACAGCAAGCTACATCTGCATGTTCACTGTCTGTGTTGACGCAACTACTGCTCCACCCAAGGCCACTTGCACCTTGTTTCCCACTGTCTGCCACTAGAACTGACATTGTCACTAATGCTGCTTGTCTGAAGACATGTTGAAGAGGATATCCAGATCCAATGGCAAGCCTATCTAAGCTGCTGCCACATTGCAGCAGACCTCCCACAGACACCTGCCATGTACATGCCACCCACCAAATGTCCTCTTTCCTTACAGACCTCATGGTCCTGAGACTCATTGGGTTATAAAGTATCACCTTTTTCGTTGAATGTGGATTATTTGTGATGTAAAATTTTGCTTCTCCTAGCCCTGGCCATGTGTGTTTACTCTTCTGGGAGATCTGACCAGAAGAGATTTGCCTACTTCCCACCACTCAGCTTCTTAGCCATTCCAAAAGAGATCAGCAAGGCCCTCAGAGAGATGGAGAGGTCTGCGGAATGTGGAGAGGCCTATGGAAAAGAAGAAAAAGGAAAAAAAACTTTCCCCCTTGGAGGTTACATCTGCTCCTTGTTCTGAGGTAACCCAGGACAGGGTTGCAGACCAACTAATAAAACTCCTTTTTCACCTTAAATCATGCTTCTGTGAATTTTCTCACTCACAAGTCATTACAATACCAGAAGCTAAGCAGGTTCCTGAGCAGAGTCACACCAATGGTCCATGATGCACAATCACTTTTGCATCCAGGACACAGAGTGGCACATTACATAATCACGCCATGACGTAAATATGTACTTGTGCACAGTGATTTGTTGGAGACTTCTGAGGGACAAAGATGGCTTGCACCAGGGACCTTGACGGTAACTAACTTTAGTGAGGGGGTCTGAAGAACAGGAAGATAAAAAAGCAGGAGGGAGAGGAAGAAGAGGAGGAGGAAGAGGAGAAAACAATCAGGCAGGAAGTTGGAGAGATGTAGGATCTCTGCAGCCAGCACATCTTGAGTTGGAAGGGGTACATCGTGCTTAGAAAACTTTCTACTATCTGTGAGTGTGAGATGAGGGTACAGCAGGGAGGGGCTGTGAGAATTGAGGCAAAATGGGGGCTGCGCTTCAGGTGAAACCCAGCATAGTGCCTATGTGGGAGGTAGGTTTTTTGAGGTATGACTGTTGGAAAAAGGCAGGACCTTGAGGGAGAAGACTGGTTGGGTGCTAAGCTTTGAGGAGGAAGGAAGGGGAGAGGAGGGATGGAGCTAGTTAGGGTGGGGTTTCCGGTGGAGCAGGGTGGGGTTTTGGGGTAGAAGGCTAGTTGGGAGCAGGGCTTTGAGAGGGAAGGCTATGTCAAGGAGGGACTAGGCTAGGTAGGGGCGGGGTTTCCGGTGGAGGAGTGGCTAGGATGTGGAAGTGTTCCCTTGAACTGAGCAGATGGAGGAGGATTTTTAGGGGTGTGGCTTTGAGAGCGAAGAAAGAGGGTACAAGGGGGTAGTTTGGTTAGAGGCTAGGTTTCCAGTGAAGCCTGCCGAGGGTCCATTAGGTTGGGTAGACTGTGAGTGGCGGGGCTTGAAGGAAGAAGGCTGGTCTGGTGCAGGAATTTGAGAGCTCAGGGAGGGCTCAAAGTACTACACTAGTTAAGGCCCGGGTTTCTGTTTAAGCCAGGCAACAATTCGATTGAGGTGACAAGATTGCATGAGGCTTTCAGGGCATCAAAGGAGGAATCCTACTGGTGGCAGGATTTCCCTTAGGTTTCAAGGGAAGGAATGGTGAGGGTCTGGGGTTTCCTGTAGATCCATAAGGGGCTTCGAGAGAGGAGACCAAATGGTGGAGTTGCTTCTGGAGGAACAATGTGGGCTTCCAGGGAAGGTATATGGTGCCCAAGGGTTTCTGGTGAAGCAAGGCGGGGCTTGGAGATAGAAGGCTAGTTGGAGGTCAGGCTTTGAGAGGAAAAGCCCTGGCTAGGAGTGACTAGGATTGTTATGGACAATTTTTCCGATGGAGCATGGCCGGAATTCCAGGCAGGAACCAGACAGGGGTGGAGTTTATGGTGTAGAGTGGCAGGGCTTGTAGGGAGATGTTTGGGAGGTGGCTGGGTGTCTGATAGTGGAGTATAGTGTGGCTTCGAGGGAAGGAGCAGACGGCCTTGTGAGTAGTTTCTGGTGTTGCAAGGTGTGGTTTCCAAGCAGGGCACAGGATGGGTGAGAGTTTCTGGTGTAGCACTTGCAGTGTTTCCAGTCTGTCTGGCCTTTTGGTTTTTACTTCAGAAATGATCAACTCTTTCCCTGGCAGAAGGAAATGAAGTTTGTCTTGATAGGGCTCTAAGAGCCCTATGCTTATCAGAGGGTAAGAGTGTCCTCTGACAAGCACAGAGCTTGTAACAAAGCTTTGGGTTTATGTTCTACAGGCCAAAGGGACCCGAAGTCCTGGCTTCACTGAAGCCATATGGGCACTCCATTAAGTATGAGAACCTCCTCCTTTGTCCCTAAGCATCTGTCTTCCTGTCTCTTCCCTGAGTAATTCTGTAATGATAACTCTGAGAAAGTCTTCCTATATCAGAGAGGAACAAAGTAAACGGGGAAAAAGGGGAGACCACATGTACCCCTCATTCAGACAAATGCAATGCAAGTGGAAAAAGACCTAGTCACAGCCCACTGACAGTGAACTCTTGGGGCCAGAAATGTAGGTCACCTAACTTGACCTTGGACCTTGTGTCTAGCAAGTGAAGGATTCACGTGAGACTTGATTTCAATGCAAGGTGATAGCAAGCAACATTTGTTAGAAAAGAAGTCTAACAGAGTAAGAGTGTGTGGCACAGACATGCCATGGGAAGATGGCCCTTCCAGCCAGCTCAGCCACCCTGCCTAGTTGTCTTCATTACAGAAATTATCTTTGGGTTAAATACGAAAATTGGAGTGCTGGATATCAGCTTTTTGACTGCGAGTTCTCCTGACTGATTTCTATAAGGTCTTGACACCAAACATCTAGAGCCCAACCTGACATTCTTTATCCTGCTTCTTCATTTTTATAATCCCTTTGTATTTCAGCTGATACATCGGCAAGATGAATAGGTTCTGTTTCCTGGCTACCTGCTTTTCTACTAACTCATATCAGTATTTCTGGTCTGAATAGACATTCCTATGCAACTTCATTTGAAGCTCATGCAGGACAAAATTACGTTAATTTTGAGTTGGTTAACCTCTCAGTTTCGGCGGCACCTGGTGGAAGCTTTTATAAAACTTCTGCTTTCCAGCTCTGAGAGCCCTGGCCTATCCTGTTCGTCTGTTGTCAGCATGTTAAACCATTCATCCATCAGCTTGGCTATCCTTCCATTTGTGTGTCCATTCGTTGTCAGTCTATCCTTTGGTCGGTCCATTTGTCTGATTGTCCATTCATCCATCTGTTTGTATCTCCATCTGCCTGTCCATTTGTATGTCATTCTGCCTGTTCATCTGTCCTGTGTCTGTTTGTCCATCAGTTTTCCCATTTCTCATTCTGTCAATCCATCCATATGCCTGTCATCTCTCTGTCCATCTGTTATTCTGTCCATCTGTCACACTGTTTGCCATTCCACTAGCCATTTTGTCATTGTATCCCTCTGTCGGGCCAACTTTCTGTCTGTCTCTGTCTGTTCATTGATCATCCATCAATGGTGTGTCTCTTTGTCCATCCGTCCCTTTTTCTGCCTCTCTGTTTGTCACTGCATCATTAAATCCTTTGGTCTATTCATCTTTCAGACTGTATGTCTCTCTGTCTGATGTCTGTCTGCCATCAGCTGTTTATCTTTTGCAATATTGGTGTATCTGTCATCAACCTCTCCACCTGTCAACTGTCCATCCATCCATCTATTTGTTAATCAGTAATATTCTTCCACATGTTTCTGCTTTCCTTTCTATGTCTTTTCTATCCACTTTTCAGTCTATGCAACTATACGTCCATTTAACCATTTATTAGTTCACTCATCAAATTATCAATATACTCATTTGTTTTGCTATTGTGTCTAGATCTGTTCATTAAACTAATGTCTATTGGTGCTTCCTCTGTCTCCTTCCTGTCTGTACTTTCATCCATTTCTACATTCCTTGGTTTGCTGGTCCATTTGCCCATTCATCTGTATATTCACATGTGCAATCATGGAACCACTCATATATCTAACTATCATCACATTCATCTATCCATCAATCAATATATCTATACATACATGCATACATACATACATACATCAATATATTGTCCATCCTCGCAACTACAACATCCATTCTCCATCCATCCATTCCTCCCTCCATCTCCCCATCCATGATGCAATGATTCTCTATATAATCATTTAGTTGTTTCAGTGGTGGAGGACCTGATAATGCTATAGACTTACATAATTCTTTGAGTTTCTTTGTCTTTGTAAGACAAGTTTGAATAGTAGATCTGATATATATATGCTTCATTTTTGGAAAATTACTGTTTTTTCTTTCCATGGTCTATTGATTTTCTCTAGAACTTTATTTGTAGACTTTATGAGTAAAATTTTACATAGCTGTTTTAGTCTGGAACACTATTATCTTTCTACTTTTGATATCCTGACTTTCCCACATGTAGATGACTGTTTCATTCATTTTTCTGATGCCCCCATAAGCCATCAGCCTGACTCAAGATTTTGCTGAGTTTTAAAGTTACTTCTCTACTGTTTCTTGAATAACTTCTTTACCTTCATGTTCTCTGTCCCATTTTAGGATAGTCTTAAAACTGGCAATCTTCCCAGTTCTCTTTTGCTCCCCATTTATTGCCTATTATTTCTCTTATTTCATTGAGTCATAAAATACATAGGGATGTAGAGCTGAAGTGTTGCTTCAGTCTGCACTCATACACCAAGTCTCCAAACCAGATAGAATATATTCATCACCCTGAAGAATGGTTCATGCTGCCCCCTGCTGGAGACTACTTTCTGCCACATCATCTCCCATAAAGACTATCTGGGACTCATGGCAACACCTGAATTGTGTGGTTCCTGCAATGCATAAGAATGTCAAGTGCTGTTTACGTTTCAATCTCTACATGCCTTTAGATGTCAGAGTATTTTTGTCTCTTTTGATTAGTGCATTCTCTTCTCTTTCATGATTACATCATAACTCATTTCTCCAACTTACTGAACACTTATTTTTCAATTTGTTCTTCTGAATACTGGGTGTTGAACCTTTTGGGGTAAGAACTTCCACCTAGAAACATTTCCTGAATCACTCTGGCCTACGGTTCCATTTCACTCCCCTGCCCATGATGATTATTCTTGACTCCAAGTTAGAAAATGGGTTTCCCCGTTTGTTCTCTTCAAAGCTCAGGTTTTATCCCACAGATATGCTTTAGTGCAGTTGTATTGTTCTCCATCCACTGTGTTGGCATTGAGAACGTGGGCAGGCTTTGAAATTCACTGAATGATGGCTTCTTCTTTATTTTTATATTGAGAAGAAAACCATATGTTATTAATCATTTTACTCCACTTAGTTACCTTCTTTGACTTAATGTCTCAGGGTAGAACTCAGGACTTCTGGTCATCTTGTCTTGACCTTTTCCATCTATTCTCATGCTTTACCATATGAGTGATACCTCTCCTTTACAGTTTCTCATTCTGTGTATCCCTGAGTCCATCTCGCTTTTTGTATTCAAATTAACTCCATTCCTGTTTCATTTGTATTGGCTTGCTTCATATCAGACAGTTTTAGATTGGTGGGGTTTCAATACACTATGTATTAAACGTATACCTCACTTTTCCTAATACCTCACTGAGATTCCCATAAAATGATGTTTTGTTATTTCCCAAAGAACTTCCATAGGCTCTTAACTTGTACTACAGTATGCACTGTTAAGTCTCTGGGACTACTACAGAGGTGTCATGATGGACAATATTTTGTGTTGCTATTTCTATATATTTCGATTGTTCATACATCTGTGTATCTCTCTATGTGTCATTGGTTCCTTCCATTTGTTGTTTGCTGATCATCTATCTTTCTATCTGCTTGTTCATTTTTATGACCATTAGTTGATCTATGCAGGTGTCTGTCCATCCCGCCATCTATCATTATTGACATCTGCCTGTTCATCTGTTTCCTGTTTGTTGTCAATCTATCTTCTCATCTATCTGTTGTTACATTTACATTTGTGATGTATGTCTGGGCATCTGTTTTCCACCCATCCATCCATCCTTCTGTTTGTGTATTTTTCTATCCATTTTCTTTCCATCGGTCCATTCACCACTCCATCTTACTCACATCTGCCCATCCATCTACAGTCTATGGGCCAGTCCACTCATCTCTGTGCCCCTCTGTTGCCTGTATGTCTCTCCATCTTCCCGTGTGTTTATCTGACTATCCATTCATCTTTCTGACTATCCATCTGTCAACCCATTTGTCCATGTGTCCATCTGACCATCAGTCTGCCTGTCTGAATACTGTCTGTCCATCTGTTTTCCATCTGTCCATTCATCTGTCTGCTTATCTGTTGTCAGTTTCTGTATTCATCCATCAGCATGGCCATCCTCCCATTTCTCTGTCCATTCATTGTCAGTCTATCCTTTGGTCCGTCCATCTGTCTGATTGTCTGTCTATCCATCCATCTGTCTTTCTCTCCATCTGCCTGTCCATTTGTATGTCATTCTGGCTGTTCATCTGTCATGTGTCTGTCCATCCATTTTCCCATTTCTTATTTTGTCTGGCAGTCCACACATATGTCTGTCCATCTCTCTGTCCATCTGGTATTCTGTCTATCAGTCCCACTGTCTGCCTCTCTATTCATCACTTTGTCATTATATCCTTTTGTCTGCCCAACTTTCTGTCTGTCTCTCTATCTGACGTCTATCTGTTCATTGATCATCCATCAATGTTATGTTTGTCTGTCTGTCATCCTATCCTCATGTCAACTGTCTGTCCACAGATTACTCTGTTAATCAGTAGTATCTTTCCACATCCTCCTGGCTATTGTTCTTCATGTTATTTCTATCCATTTGTAAGTCTATTATAGTGGATATCCATTTACCTACTTATCAATGCACTCATCAACCTATCAACTCATTCAAATCTCTGTCTGTCCTTCTGTTTAGATATGTTAATCAGTCTATTGTCTGTTCATTAGTCTATCCGTCCCCTCTACATTTTGTGTCTGTAATTTCATCCATTACTACATTCCTTGGATTGATGGTCCATTTGTCCATTCATCTGTACAATCATCCAACCACCCATTCATCCACCTGTCATCCCATCCGTCCATCCATCCATTCATCAGTCCACCTGTGCATCCATCCATCCATCCATATGTATATCTATCAGTATATTGTGGATCCACCCAACTACACATCTATTTCTCTATCCATCCATTCATCCATGGCTCCATGATTCTCTATATAATCATTTAGTTGTTTCAGTGGTGGTAGCACTGATAATGCCTAGATTTACAGAATCATTTGAGTTTCTTTGTCTTTGTAAGACAAGTTTGAATAGCAGATCCAGTAGTAAATGCTTGCATTTCTGAAAAATTGCTTCTTCTCTTTCCATGGTCTTTATTGATTTTGTTTAGAACTTTATTTGTAGATTTTCTGAATAAAATTTTACACAGCTGGTTTAGTCTCTGGAACATTATTATCTTTTCATCCTTGATATCCCAAAGGTATATGACTATCTCAGTGTGTCTCATTATTTTGCTGATGCCCCAGTAAGCCATCAGTCTGACTCATGATTTTCAAAGTTAGGTGTCTACTGTTTCTTGAATGACTTCTTTACTACATCTCTTCTGTTCCATTTTAGGATAGTCTTAAAACAGTTCTTCTCTTTTGCTCCACATTTCCTATTGATTGTTTCACTTCCTTCACTGAGTCAAGAAATTCAGTAACATTTCAGAGGCAAAAAACATCCACCCAGAAACCTTTCATGAATCACTCTGGCCTATGTTCCATTTCATACTCCTGCCCATGATGATTGCTGTTGACTACAAGTTGGAAAATGGGTTTCCTTATTTGTTCCCTTCTCAGCCCACTCTACCAATACACTCTTCTGTCTTTGTATTAGTCTCCAACCACTGTGTTGTCATTTAGAAAGCAGGTGGGGTTTTGAATCCATTGAATGATGGCTCTTCTTTATTTTCACATTGAAAGGTAAATCATGAAATATTAATCATTTTACTTCACTTATGTATCTTATGTACTCAGGCTAGCACTCAGGACCTCTGGAGCTCTATTCTTTACTTTTTCACTCAAGTCCTGTACTCTAACTCTACTTTACAGTTTCTTGTTCTTGGAGTCCATCTCATTTTTCTTATTCTAACTCATTCCATTTGTTCCATGTTGGACAGAGACTATGTTTCATCGGTTTTAGAAACTGTATTATACATATCTCAGTTACTCATATCAAATATGTCATCTTATTTCCTAGACATGTCCCATAGGCACTATTCTTATGCTTGATGTGGACTCTACTTTCCTTGCTATTACCAGAGTTGTCATACTGGAGAAAATTTTGTTTTATCTCCTTATTTCAATGGGCCATTTATTCAAATGTCAGCCATTACATCCCTCTCTCTGTCCCTTCATCCTCCATTCTTATTTTTTGTTTGTTTGGACATCCATCCCTCTGTTGATATGCCTGCCCTTCTGCCTGTTTGTTTGTCTATGTGTCCATGTGTCTTTCTGTCTTTCCATTATTATTCATTTGTCTATATGTTGTGTGTCAGTTACAGAAATGGAAAATATGTTCATTGGGGTTTGCCTAGTAGTGAATAGGACAAAATGCACAGAGCTTTTCATCTCATGGTAGGTAGTAAGTAGATAAAGACTGGGGAATATGTATAACCTTCAAAGACTTGCCTTAAGTGACCAACTTCTTCAACCTGTGGAAACTGAGATTTTAGGATTTCAGTTCAAAGCCAGCCTAGTCAGGATGTTTGTGAGTCGAGTCCCTTACCTCCATTTAGCGAACCTAAAGTCAGAAGTATAGGTGTGCCTCAAGAGATAGTTCACTAGCCCAGAGTGAAAAAGATCAGGGACAGTGCCCAGGCCTGAGTTCAAGTCCTAAGACCAGCACAAAAGGAATACAACAGTGATATGGCCAGATACTTGTCGCATATGCCTATAATCCTAGCTACTCAGGAGGCTGAGTTCAAAACCATCCTGGTAAGTATGTGAGACTCTTATCTCCAACTATCTACCTAAAAGTCGGAAATGGAACTGTGACTCACATGGTAGAGTATCATCCTAAGTGAAAAAGGTAAGAGACAACACCTATGTCATAAGTATGTGAAAAAATTTTTTAAAAGTATAATATGTCCTCTCATCTATGTGGGCAGCGACCATCATTTATGCCATTATGGTCTTTTACCCAGCCACACACATGCTCTCTGCTTTTCACATGCACACTGGTGAACTTTAGTCATGGATTAGTGATGCCTAGCCTATCAGTATGAATTTTCCCTAGGATAGATTCTGTGAAGACTGGACTTCAGAAATGAAATGAAAATCAATGCCATTGCTATGGGAATCTACAGATAAATGAGATTTGGAGACAAGCAGAGATCAGGTTGGATCTCAAAGCACAGCTGAGGTTATGGCCATTTCATTCTACTCCAGATCTTGGAATAACACTATCACAGATGAACAAGAGCTCTCCTGTCTGCCCAAGAGTGTATGGTCTCCTATGGTAGGGACACAGACCAAGTGGCAGTAAAATACACCACTCCCTTGGGTCCATCTAAAGTTGAGCCAAGCAAACAGTGGCAAAGTAGGACAGATATTGCAAGTGAGTCAGGAAAATAGATGGGTGACCAACCAAGTTCAGAAAATCTACCTTAGAGGAACCGATATCCAGCAACCAGTCTGACCTAGGTAGACCAAATAGCACCTTGGTTAGATTCACTGGAGCCTGGCTTTTGGCCAAAGCAGCAGAGCAGAAAAGGGCCTCCCCCTTCATCAGGAAAGGGAGGGATAATGGGATCTTGATTTCTCAACTCAGGCAGGACTAGGACCTGTGACCCTCTGTGCCAGTCAGAAGACTCAGGAGACTTGTCTGGGAATTCCAAAGGCTTATCCGTACATTTGGAGAGTGGGAAAGACCTGGGGTCTGCCGCCCCTCCTTCTTCCCACACTTGGACAAGATGCCATCTCCTGATTGGCTGTAGCCCATGTTTGTGACAAAATATGACACACAAAGAGACTGATGTCAGCAGAGGGTTGCCCAGTAACTACATTATACAACTAGTCAAGAGCTTTTTCAAGACAGGCCAGTGAGACTAAGGACATTCTGGTCCTACAAGGACAGCAACTAGTAGTCTTCAAAACAAAATGCTTCTACTGCCTGTGTAGTGCCATGGATAAGATTATGCAAGATGAGAATATGCAAGAAGACCTTGAAGAGAAGTTGGTTCCACCTGTTGTCGATAAGCCACCAGGAGGTGAAGTGTCAGAGCCATTTCCTAATCCCACCCTGGATTCAAGAGACAGTATGGATGAACAAGGAAACCAAGCCATAATCCAGGAAATGCCAACCCAAGCTAACTTAGAATCTAGTGAGAACACACCGAATGAGGCCAATAAAGAAGACAACATTGATGCTCACCTCTCCTTTCCAAGAAAGTTATGGCTAATAGCAGAGAACCAGGCTTTTAAATCAGTGACCTGGAATGAAGAAGGAGACCATGTAATTATCCATGCCGAACAATTTCAGAAGGAAGTTCTCGACCTTGAAGGTGCAAACAAAGTTTTTCATGCCTCAACCATGAAGAGTTTCATTCGCCTATTGAATCTGCACGAATTCACCAAAATCCGTCCCAACAACTCCACAGTTCAGGCTCAAGAGCAAGGAAAAGTCATGGTAAGTTAAAAATATTTGTCTTTCATTTTCTGTTTGATGGGAATCTTAGTGTGCTGTCCATGTATTGCCACCGTAAACTACAAACCCTTTATCTTTAGTGAGCTCTTATTGAGGGGTGGATTGACACCTGCCCGCAAACAGGTTTATGATTGAGGAAAGGAAGAAAGCAATGACTATGTTATGTAAGAAAGAATGAAATATTTCATTTTGTTACAGATATACCATAATTCCAATTTTCAGAGAGACAATCCGGATCTTGTTAAAAACATCTGCATTAAAAGAAATAATAGACACATTGGTTTGCAAGAAACACACAAAACCAGTCTGATGAAAGAAAGTAAGGAAGAGGCCAAGACCGCAGCTTTCCAGCTGGATGCCGAGCATGAAGTTAACCAAGATCCCCAGAGGGAGTACCTCAATGAAGCAGGATCCAGGGAGGATATAGCATTATATTTTCGTGGCATTCCTCCGAGAAACATCTGCCCTCAGGAACCAAAAAATTCTAGTGGAGAAGGCACCTCAGCGAACAATGTTTTTGAGCTTCTGCCTGACTGTGAAACCAAAGGCAGTGAGGACGTGCCTAGCACATCACAACCAGTTCCTGATATGCAGTATATGATGGATTTGTATAACATCTGTTGCTCTTTTCTACTGGGTTCACTGCTATTCATAACCCCAGATGAGCCTCTGGATGGTGACAAAGATCCTGAGGACAAGCAATAGGAGGAGGAGGAGGAAAAGTGCTCCAAAGTTTACAAAAATGTAACCTTTGTGAACATTTCAAAGTCAATGCAGAGCTCTGAAGTTGTTGGGTGCTAAAGGCCCATAAAATCAATTTCTAATGAAGAAGCAATTTACATCTTAAGACAAGTCCCCAAACATCTTACCAGATAATAAAAAAACTAAATGATATTCTTGAGTCTGTGTTGTTTGGAACCTTCCTTTCTGCTCACAAGTTATCGGCATATACCCTCTCCCATTTTGCTTCCTCTTGATGTCATTTGTGAGAACAGCTGCATTGCCAGTAGAGGATTCCACAGGGCTGAGGGCAGGTAAGACCCTTGGGTCTTACCTGGGGTCAGGCCTGGTCCTCACCTGGGACAGGGAGAGTCATCTCACTAATGATTTGGGTATCTTGAAGCAGGAGATTGCTCCCTCATGAATGCTCCCCAATCAACACTGCCAGGAAGGTCTGGTTACCAGCTGATGAGTTCTACTCCCAAGATTCTTCAGGACTGCAAGCTGCCCATCCAACAAGACATGGACCATTGCCATCTCCTGGCTCACAGGACAGTACATTCCAGTCACTCCCACAGGGTAGGGGATCAGGAAGGCCAGGATTCTTTTTGTTTTGTCGGTCATGGGGCTTGAACTCTGGGCCTAAGCGTTGTCCCTCACCTCTACGGCTCAAGGCGAGCGCTCTACCACTTGAGCTACAGCGCCACTTCTGGTTTTCTAGTGGTTAATTGGAGATAAGAGTCTCACGGAGTTTCCTGTCTGGGCTGGCTTTGAACTGTGATCCTCAGATCTCAGCCTCCTGAGTAGCTAGGATTACAGGAGTGAGCCACCAGCACCGGGCTAGGCCAGGATTCTGATAGATTGCATTCACTAGAACATTTGCTATAAGACAAACAGTACTTGCTTCATAATCTCAGGGGGAAATTTCCTATTTAGTGGAAACAAGAGAAAGGATGTATGGCTGCTCTGTTTCCAAGTGTAATGTCTTCTTTAACCTGTATACCTCAGGCCGTTGCAGGCTGCTCACTCTCAGCTGATACCATACAGTGTCCAGTCCTAGGCCTCACACATGCCCCCGGGATGTTGTTCAACCATTCCATGAAGCTTGACTCAAAGACTGGGAAAAGAGTAAAGGAGGCGCAATAGTCATAGGCACATTTGTTTGTTCCCTACAGAACATAGCAAACCAATGTCTGGGACAACACTGAGACATTTCCCAGCAGCCTTTCCTTCTCCCAAAGAGACAACGTACTTGATATCTTAGCAAGAAGCCTCAAGAAGAAATGCACAAAGATGGTCACTTCTTGTGACCTCATCACCTAAGTGTGGGAACAGCACTTACTGGTTACTGCTTAACAAGGTTGTGGCGTTTAGAGCTAGCTGATTTTTATAGGACTTAGCTATGTTTGGGAATAGATACCGCATGACTTGGCTGATTGGGAGCAATGCTGTCCTGAAAGATCTAAGCCAATCATACTTCATGGCCCACATAGATCAGTTTTTAGGAATGGCTTCCTGGAATATAGCTTTTACCCAGTTCCTAGATAAGGGCTCCAGTAACCACCTGGGACTGGAAATAATAGACCAGAACTTGTACTTCAGGTTGGTCAGCACAGCTTGATGTTTCAGCTCCTTGGTCTTGCGAGGAGATAAATTTCTGGGTACTCTCTAGTTCCCCACACTAATGTCAATGAACCCTATGCAACAAAGTAAAAGCCCACAGAAGCAAGATGAATCTTCTGGACACTTGGAGGCATTCTAAACAGTGCTTATGGCTGTTTAGTAAGGCACATAGAGGCTCCAGACATGAAAAGGAGAAGGCCCAACATCCATGGAACAGTACAAGTAACCAAGTGACAATCAGGTCCCCTCTGTACACTTAAGGTGGCAGTTACAGCTGGTAAACCTACATACAGTGTAAGATGCCTCAGCACTCCAGGTGATAGCTGCTGCTACAAGGCTTCATCCATGCTGAGGTGAACAGACTGCCCAGGCTGCTCCATGTTAAGCACACATGTGAAGCCAGGCAGGCATCCTAACTCCATGCACCCACCCAGCTCTGATTGATGATTCCTCTTTGGAGTTTACTTAGTGAATATTTGCTCGTGCCTATGTGAAAGCTCCACTATGGAACATAGAGCCAGTGACTCCTGGCCCATTGGCCCTCCTGACCCCTTAGATAATGTTCTTGGGGAACCTCGGTGTGTGCACACTCAACAGCTCGCAGGACAACGGAAGCACACACTGTCTGCCACGAAACCTGGGGTACATTGGAGAATCATCTGTCCCATGCTCAGCACATCCTCATTTTCCCACTACTACACCTTGGCCAAACTATTCCCCTTTTCTGGAGCAAGGTTGGAATCTGGGCTCATCCCCAGCCTTTCCACCAGCAATTCCCACCAGAAATCAATGCGGTGTACAATTCTGTGGGCTCCTCAGCAGGAGTAGTTAACAGTCTCCAGGGGCTTGCCTCCACCAAATGTAACACCAGCAAAAGACTGCTGGAAGGAGAGGCAGCCAAACTTTATCTTCTTCTAGCTCCCTGGACCTAACACAGACACATGTCATACCTAAGCACTTAAGCCTCATAACGATGAGATTCATCTGCCAAGTACCCTGAAATCCCACTGATCCCACAGTGTTCTGCTTCTATGTGTTGCCATGAGGCACTGATATCCTGCTCCACAGTACACAAAACACAAGGGCCCAGCATGTCTTGGATCCATTCCTTGAGCCTTTGGGTTGCTTATGGCATACGGAGGGATATCTAGAGAAAAGCACAGACTGCATCGTGTGTGGTTACTGCTTAGAAGAGCCCACAGATGACATAAGGCCATCTTAGTTATGTTGGGTCTTTGTGGTGAATGAACTAGTTTAGCAGAATGACAGTCTGGGTCCAACTACTTTTCATACCTGTCCAATACCACCCTCACCAATACTCCTCATTTCCTGGTCCTGCCAAGCCAAGTGCTGTAGTCCCATATCTGCTTGGCTCCTACCTAAAATCTATTTGGCACACAGCCTTGGTATCTGAAGTCAGCTGATGAGTTGAATTATCAGTGACTCATCATTGTCACAAACCTATGACCCCAGTGACCACCACCCCAGACATACCTCCCTTCCTCTCTCCCCAATGTGTGTGCCCTAACTGAGTTAGTTCTCTGTCCTCCCTTTCTCCCAACCACTGCTTATCTCATCCCAGAATTAAATGCAAGGGCCTGGAAGTGAGTAATGGCAAGCCAAGGCAAGGCAATGAACTGGCTGGAAAATGAAGAGAATAGCTGTTCAGAAGATGATACAGGATTCCAGAGGGAAGCAGGTCTTTAACCTCTTCTAATTAGAAAACCACTTCATCTTACAACATAGTTGACAGTGTGTGATTCAGGGTAGAAAAACTGCAAACATCAAGGCTTAGTCCCTGACTGTCTCCTCGGGGTCCCTTGGGCTTCACTTGTATTGGGAGGGCAATAAGAGAGTCTGGTTGTGACATAACTCATTTTAATTCCATTCAGGTCCCAGGGAACTCAGGGCTGTGACTGCTGCCACAAGGATAAGGGTGTCCTCCATGTGGTTGTATCCATCCCCGCTTTCATACATCTTGAGAAATGAGTTCTAGTGGTGCCTTGCACATCTACATACAGACACTGTTGAGTGCACCGTTGCTGAGGACCGTTAAATGTTCTCATTAGTCTCCTCCTCAGGGCACCATTTCCCATGCCCCTAGACTCCAGGACTCTAAATACAATTCTCTGGGTAAGTGTGGTCACTGCATCAGTCTGAGTGGAGTAAAGGACTCTTCTTTCTTATGCAAGAAATTCCCATCGTGCTCTCTAGTCCAGACACACAATGATGGCCCTAGGGATACATTAATGAAAGGAAAGGGCAGACCGTGCCTTGATATGGTGTGTATCCAAGATTTCTGGAACTTTATTTCTTAACTCCATTTATGGTCAGTTTTCAGATGAACACAACCTTCAAGAGTACATGTATTAGGTTCCTTAATTTTAACTGGAAGTGAGCCAATCATTATTTTGTTAATATTCCAGACATTTATTTAATGTTTACTTGTATGAGTTTTATGTGGAAAGATTGGTGGCATTGCTTTGGATGGCCCTATTAACTCTCCTGAGCTACAAAGGGGTGTCAAACTTGGAGCGTCAGAAATAGAATCAGAGACTTGATTTTATGAAGCTTTCCGCTAAATACTTTAGTTGTTGGTGAAATTAGACAAGTCCTTTAAGAATGTTCCATGAAATGAAGTTAGTTTGAATGCAGTTGCTAAGCAGCCGGGCCAACTCTGCACTCCGTCCGCAGCTCCGCCCCCTGTGGTGGACCTTAGTGCCATGTCCCGCCCCCAAGGAGGCGGGACGAGGGAGAGGCGCACAGGCGCACTTGCGCTCTGCCGGGCGCCTCGGGCCTGTGGGCCCTGGGCCGCCCGGTAGCAGGATTCTTGGGTCCGAACGCTGCGGTGGTGGCTGCGGTGGTTGCCGAGCCCTCCCGCTCCAGCTGGTCTGACCAGTGAGACCGCCGCACGGAAGCAGAAATGCCCCTGACGCCGCCAGCCTGGCTCCTACTGTGGCTTAGTCTGCTCCTGAGCTCCGTCTGCCCTGCCCTAAAAACGGCTGCGCAGGCCAGCGCCAGCACAGGTGCTGCTTGCGACCTCGCGGATTACCTTGCCTTTTCTTCCTGCCAGGCTCCTGCACCCTTCCCGCGTTCCCTGCCTGCATCCACCCTGGCCTCGCTCTCCTCCTCCCTCCCACGGCTCCTTTCCTCTCCTTTCTGCATCCTGCCAAGCACTCGTTTCACATGCTTACCTTCTACACATCCCTCTGTCTGGATCTCTTCCTGTCTCCATCCATCCTCCATTAATTATCTTTCCCCTCAATCGCTCTCCTTTTGATCGCTTCGTATTTTCCTCTTGTCACTCCATCCCATCAATGCATCTTGCCCCTCCTTCCTTCATTCCTTTTACTCCGTCTCTTTTCCTTTCTCCCGTCTTCCCTCCTCTCTTCCTTTTGTCCATCCAACTTTCCTTTACTTTCTTCCCCTCTTCTGTTTTCTCATGCAACTCCGACCGCCCTTCCTTCCCTTTATCAATCCTCTTACTACGTTCTGTTCTTTTCTTTCCCTGGAGGCAGTGGCTAAAGCCTCACACTGCTCCTCCCCTCCATTCCCCCCTCTGGTATCTCAGTATTGGAAATGAGAGATGGGAGGGATTCTCAGGTAACTTCACTAAGTTCCTTCCCTTTGGTACAGGTGCTCTGAATGTCCTTCTCATCATTGTGGACGACCTGCGCCCCTCCCTAGGCTGTTACGGGGATAAAATAGTGCGATCTCCAAATATCGACCAGCTAGCAGCTCACAGCCTTCTCTTTCAGAATGCCTTTGCACAGGTATGTTCCAGGACCTGGGTGTGTGTCTTCTCATGCACCTGGAGTCGGTGGCCCTTTGGTTACCTAGTGGTGGTGCTGACTGTTCCAGGAACCTCCTTGGAAGAGGACAGCATACACTGAAAAGCAAGGGTCCAGGAAATTTAGTAGTCTGCTCCCAAGGAAGCCCTCAAGACTGGTCCTTTTACATGGGTGGAGGGAGGCCCTTTTATATGCATGATAGCCCTGGCCAACTTCCTCTCAGAAGGCAGAATTTTTGCTGTTGTAGAATGCTACCAACAGTTCTTTGTACCTATTGAGCTGGGGGGTGAATGCCAGCCCCCTGGCCAGGGTTGTCCTTCCTCAGGCCCTTCTTAGGGTGACTCCCAAGAATATCATTCTCTCTGGGCACCTGGAGATGCCATCACATATGAACACACACACGCACATACACACACACACACACACACACACACACATTTGCTGGTCTTTGGCTGATTTTGCTGCCTTCTTTTGCTGGGAAGATGCAAAATGTCTGGCACGTGGGTGAGGCGCATATCCCAGTGGTTGGCTTTGGAAACTGCATGACTCAGCTGCCAGGCTGTTGCTGAGGACCTGGGGAGGTTGCTTAGTTACCTGACAGATTGAAGATGGGTTTTGCTGTAATCACGTTGACCTCTGTTTCTGCTTCCTGACAGCAAGCAGTGTGCGCCCCAAGTCGTGTGTCCTTCCTCACTGGGCGGAGGCCTGACACCACTCGCCTGTATGACTTCAACTCCTACTGGAGATCGCATTCCGGAAACTTCTCCACCATCCCCCAGTACTTCAAAGAGAATGGCTATGTGACCATGTCGGTTGGAAAAGTCTTTCACCCTGGTACTGCTGCATGCCTGAAATCTGAATTCTTTGGTTTCCTGCCTCGAGGCAGAAATCCCCTGCTGGGTTCAGGCAACTTTTGCAGAGGCTTTTTGCTGCTGCATGCCTTCTTAGTCAATACTGCCTTTCTAGATAATCCACTTCCCAATTTGGCTTCATGTCTGCACCGAAAGTGAAAAAGGGAAGGAAGTTTGTCTTCTTTTTGGAAGCTGGAGGTGATGCTATGAGTGTCCCTTGTCTCCTTAGGTGATGGGAAGGTCACTGGCTAGTAAGGTATCGGTGTTGGGTGTGTGAGTTCACTCTGGGCCTCAACTGGTGCCCTGTCTGTAAAGGTGGAGTGGGATGAGCACACTGAAGGATCTTACATGTGGCCAGAGCTGCTGAGGACTTGTCCAGTAAACCGACTCTGTTTTTGTTGGGGTTACTCTTCACTCTCTGAATTACATCAGAAAGAGGAGTGTTACCTGGTACCCAGGGTCTATAGGTTGTTCAGTTCTGATCTTAAAAAGCTGCTTGATTAACTAGCTGTCTTCATTATAGGAACAACAGTTTTGAAACATAAACAAGAGCCCTTTTGTTTGAGGGGGTGAGATGGGTGCTGGTGGTTCATGCTGGTAATACTAGTTACCCAGGTGACTGAGATCTGAGAGTTTTTAATGTACACAGTTTTGAGGATTTTTATTGGTTAGTTGTGCATATTTAAAGAAACCTTGATAACTCTTTCCATAAGCTAGGACTAGACTATTGACTTTGTCCTTTGTAGTGAAGAGGCACACACACACACACACACACACACACACACACACACACACACACACACACACACACACGCCTGTACATTGTTTTTACCTGTATTCCATTTATTCTCTTTCTCTACCAAATTGTCTGTTAATTGTTGCATACTGGCAGGCTTCATAGCCTTCTTCCAGAGCCCATGAACATAGCATTCAGTTGAACTATGTCAATCGACCAGAAATTATGGGGCCAAAAGCCCATCAATTAAACTTCTTATAGCTTGGTGCTCCAGCCACTTATATCCTTTGCTTGAGGGCAGCTGGAGGGAAGTGAGTTTTAGAGAGAGGAGGAAGTAGAGCAGCAGGTGGAGCTTGTATTGGGGAAGGGAAGTCAACTGAGGCCTGTTACTGTTGCTTACCCTCATTCTTCCTGATGATTAGATTTGGAAACTAGATTCTAAGTGTGGTATCCTAGCTAGAAAACAAAATCTTGCTGCAGTCCTTGAGGAAATAGTTTTCAACTAGATCTGTTCTCAAGATCATTTTATCATGTTTGGGCCTGTTCATGGATGACAGTAGCATCATGGATTGTCAGATGTGTATCATTTACTGTGCTGGCTGTTCATTGAATCCTCTGAACAGCAAAAAAGGTCGATTTTTTTTATCATCCTCATTTCATGAGGTAGAATTTGAGCTCATACCACACAGGTAGCTTGCACAAGCCTGCTAGGTGCTAAGGCACAGCGTGTGACCCTTGGCCTTCTAAAATCATTCCCACCATGATTGATTGCTCTGTCTATAAGCCCTTCATTCAGTGATTCTTGTCTTTGAACCTCTTCTGGTGCTCCTGATTGGAGGCTGCAACAGACCACTGTGTTGTGTGTGGTCCTTCTCCTGCCTCTCATGCCCCTCCGATCCTCCTGGCTTTCCTATAGATCACTCACAAATCTCACTGACTTCTAAACATTCTCCTTTCAATCCTCACCTTAACTATGTGTACTCTGTCTTGGGTAATTCCCTAGTTAAAAGACACTTGTGTAATTTAAAAAGTTACTTGATTAGCATATGTTGTATGGGGCAGTGACTTTGCCACACATGTCACCCATGTTTCCCAATCAACCTCCTTTCTCTCACCACTCTTCCTCCTCAAAACACATTCAGCAGGCTGCTTGATTTTCATATATGTAGATAAGCCACATGGTCTGTACTTGAAAAAATTATTTTCTTGTAAAGTTACTGTACAGAGGGGTTACAGTTACATCAGTAAGGTGATGAGTACGTTACTTATTCAGCATTGCTACCCCCTCCTTTGTTTTCCTCCTTTGTTTTACTATCCCTTTCCTCCCCACCTCCTCAACTCATCCCTCCCCTAAAGTTGTAAAGTTCCTTTCCAACATACTGTCTTGTGGGTATCGTTGTTGCAATGGGTCATCCTGTGTCCTTCTTTCAGCGTTTTGTTATTCCCCTTCCCCTTCCCAAATTAGATAAATGTACATACAAGATGCAAGGCACCAAAATCAAATTCAGTGACAAAAGGAATATACCACAGGAGGAAAAACATACGAAGAAACAAAAAATCGCAGAGTACATCAAACAACAACAACAAAGAAAGAACTCTTGTGTGCATATCTTGGGGTTCATTTTGTTTAGTTAGCATCATCTTATATTGTCATATGTACATAGCTTTTGAGCTTTTCTGCTCATCTGAGAAGATTATCTTAGACATATACTAATTATTGCAAATAAGGGAAAGCATGGGACCTATATTTCTCTGGGTCACTTCACTTAATATGATTTTTCCAAGTCTTTCCATTTCCTAACAAATGGGGCAGTGTCATTCTTTCTGATGGAAGCACAGAATTCCACTATCTATATCTATATAAATAAATGTATATATAGTGTGTGTACACATACATACACACACACACACACACAATACACATTTTCTTGATCCATTCATCTACTAAGGGGCATCTGGGTTGGTTCCATATCCTAGCTTTGGTGAATAATGCTGTGATAAACATAGTTGTGCTGGTAGCTTTACTATGGTCTTGTTGGTGATCATTGGGGTAAATGCCCAGAAGTGGGATTGCTGGGCCATAGGGGACAGCCTCTTCAGTAAATGGTGCTGGCAGAATTGGCTAACACATGTAGAAAACTGAAGTTAGATCCTTATATATCACCCTGCACCAGAATCAACTCCAAATGGATCAAAGACCTCAAAGTAAATCAGACACCCTGAAAACATTACAGGAAGGAATAGGAGAAACCCTAGGGCTTCTTGGCACAGGCCGACATTTTTTTAATAAAGACCCAGAAACACAACAAATCAAAGAAAGTTTGGACAAATGGGATTGCGTGAAACTGCAGAGCTTCTGCACGGCAAAAGACATAGCTAGTAAGATCAATAGAAAGCCCATGGATTGGGAGAAGATCTTTACTAGCTATACAACAGACAAGGGCCTCATATCTATTATATACTTAGAACTAAAAAAATTAAATCCCCCAACAACAAAATCCCCAAAGAAACAACTGTCCCATTAATAAGTGGGCTAAAGAATTACAGACTTCTCTGAAGAGGAAATAAGAATGGCCAAGTGACACATGAAGAAATGCTCAATTTCTCTGGCCATAAAAGAGATGCATATCAAAACAACATTGAGATTCCACCTCACCCCAGTTAGAATGGCTATAATTAGAAATCTAATTAACAACAGATGCTGGAGGGGATTTTTGCCAAAAGGGAGCCCTATTGTACTTTTGGTGGGAGTGTAAACGTGTTCAACTACTCTGGAAAGCAGTATGGAGGTTCCTCAAAAGGTCTGTACTTTTTAAATGACCATTTTCCTTTTTTTTTACCTTTCCTTTTCCTTTTCCAGAGGGCTTGAATTTTGGGCCTGGGTGCTGTCCCTGAGGGTAGCACTCTACCACTTGAGCCATAGCTCCACCTCCAGCTGTTTGTGGTTAATTGGAGATAAAGAGTCTCAAGGACTTTTCTGCCTGGGCTGGTTTGGAATTGTGATCCTCAGATCTAGCCTTCTGACTAGTTAGGATTATAGGCGTGATCCATCAGTGCACCTGGCTTTAAATGACCATTTTAATTAGCATACTTCTATGTTTTTGACAGCTAGTAGTCTTTCCTTTTTTTAAAAAAAACATCCATGGCTTTATGTTTCCTTGTAGCTAGACTTTAAACTGCTAAGCTTTGGGCTGGGTTTCGGTTTCACAACTGAGAACTTGAATTTCGATTCTGAAGGCATGGGTTTAAATTTGAGATGACTCATCTAATATCTAACTGTGACTGGGCAAGGTGTGGGCTGAGCTTTCTCTGAGCCACCCTCTACTCCCCTGTCTTATAGTGATGCCGATGTTTCTATGTGTGTGTGTGTTGGGGGTGGGGAGGTGGCTGGCTGAGGATGTTCTGGTTTGGATCTAAGGAGCTTTAACAGACTGGCTGATCTTCCCTTGTGGATCACTTCTGAAGAATCTAGCACAAACAAGGACTTAGGAAGTGGGAAATCAACTGGAGATCTTGAGAGTTGGCTTTAGTAGGAATGTATCATCGGGCCTGAGCTCCTGATTTCATAATTGAGGAAAACTGAGGCCCAAAGAAAGGAGGCTCTACTTGTTTACAACGTTTTAATTTGGGGCAGTAGGCATTGAAAGACCCTTCATGTTTTGCTTAATGGCTTTCTTCCCTCTTTCAAGGTATATCTTCAAATTATAGTGATGACTCTCCATATAGCTGGTCTTTCCTTCCTTACCATCCCTCCTCAGAGAAGTATGAAAACACTAAGGTAAGACAATGAAAGGGCTGCAGGCCTGAGGAGGAAGCACTTTCGTGTCTAGCAAATTGAACTATTGTATGCACTGTACATGCTTTTAGGCTGATTATATAAGATTTATGAATTTCACTTGTGTTTTATGTCTTGTAGAGACTAATGTTGGGATCTTTAGCATTAGGTCTGATGGAAGCAGTGACACCTTCACTATAGAAGCTGATAAGTACTTTTTGTCCTAGAACCTTAGTGGACTCAGACTTAATGGCTTTTTTTTTGTCGGTCATGGGACTTGAACTCTGGACTTGGGCATGCAATCTCTGAGTTGTTAAGCTCAAGGCTAGTGATCTACCACTTTGAGCCACAGTGCCACTTCTGGTTTTCTGGCAGTTAATTGGAGATAAGAGTCTCAAGGACTTTCTTGCCCAGGTTGGCCTTGAACCATGATCCTCAGATCTCAGCCTCTTGAGTAGCTAGGATTACAGGCATGAGCCACTACCGCCCAGCTAATGGCTTCTCTTTTAATTAGTATACATTAATTGTACAAAGGGTTTCATTGACACATTGCCATAGATATGTATAATATACTTTGATCTGATTCATTCCCCTTTATTAAACTCTTTATACTTTATTCCCTTATCTCCTTTGTTCAAACATTATTTATTGGGTTTGATTATGCAATCCTTATGCTATATATATATATATATATATATATATATATATCCATACATACATACAGACACACACACACACATATATATATATACACACACACATATGTAATTTTTAGTTAGTTGTTGGGCTTGAATTCATGGCCTGGGTGCTATCCCTGAGCTCTTTTTCCCAAGGCTAGTGCTTTACCAGTTTGTGCCACAGCTCCACTTCCATTTTTTTTTTTTTGGTCAGTCATAGGGCTTGAACTCTGGGCTTGGGCACTATCCCTCAGCTCTTCAGCTTAAGGTGAGCGCTCTACCCCTTGAGCCACAATGCCACTGCCGGTTTTCTAGTAGTTTATTGGAGATAAGTGTCTCACGGAGTTTGCTGCCTGGGTTGGCTTTGAACTGTGATCCTCAGATCCAGCCTCCTCAGTAGCTAGGATTATAGGCATGATCCATCAGCGCCCGGCTGCACTTCCATTTTTTGAGTGGTTAATTGGAGATGAGTCTCTTGGACTTTTCTACATGGGCTGGCTTTGAACCATGATCCTCAGATCTCAGCCTCCTGAGTAGCTAGGATTACAGGCATGAGTCACTAGTGCCTGGCTTGTACTGTTTTTCTATCATATTTACTTCTCACTCTCCTTTTCCACTCCTCCTCTGTGTTTCCTGCTACTTCACCTCTCTAGAGAGTTCTCTTTTGCTTTCATATCCCATTAATAATAATAATAATTATTATTATTATTGGTTCCTTGGTGCTCGCTCTGGATGAGGCTCTGAACTGAGGACTATAGTTGCTGAGACATAGGAGAGACAAGGAGAACCTAAGCTACAGGATCCTCAGCCTGAGTCAGAGAAAGATATACAATCTTATCTTGGGATTAATGCATAGATTTAGCTATTGAAACTTCTGGTATGGATATCATAATTTCATAGCATTCATTTGTAGAATCTAGACTTTATTGTTCTAGAACTGCACCTTGACCCATGTCCTTGTACATTTGCTTAGCTTTTTGTTCTCTCCTTTAGCTTTTTTGCTCAAGGCTGGTGCTATGCCACTGGAGCCACAGCTTTACCTCTGGCTTCTTGGTGACTAATTGAAGATAAGATTGTCATGGACTTTCTTGCCCGCTGGTTTCAAATTGTGATTATCAGATCTCAGCCTCTTGAGTAGCTAAGATTACAGATGTGAGCCAGCAGCACCTGATGAATTTATACTTTAAAGACACAGACACACACACACACACACACACACACACTCACATACACACACACACAGAGCAATAGTGAGAGAACTTAATTATAACTAGTTGAGGAGTCATGAGGGGGGAGGGAAGAGAATGATGGAGGGTGAATAATATCAACACATTTGAAGATGGCATGAAGATGTATGAAGATGATCTTAAAAATCTCAATGAAAGCTATTGATCAATAGTGGGGTGAGTGGATGAGGGAAATACCAATAGAGAGGGTTATTCTGATGAAAATATATCATGTAAGAAATACCATGGTAAAACTCCTCAGTGCAATTAATATACACTAACAAATGAATGAGAAGAGAGTAAAACAGGCTGTTTGGGTAGTGGGGAGATGAGGACCAGTGGGAGGGTAAAGGGTGAATTGAGAATATAAATGATGGTGAATATGGGCAAAACACTTTATTAGAATTTTTGAAAATAATAACAATGAAACAAATTGAAATTGTTTTAAGAAATGAGAGGAGATATGGCAGATGAGATTAATAGAAGACATTAAACACATGTCTAGAAATGTTGCAATGAAATCCCTTTAGTATGACTAACGTGTACTAATACAAAAATGTTAAAAAAGAAGAACATATCCACACCAAAGGAAAAAAATAAAGCATTACAGGAAACCAAAGGATTTACAAAGAAACATAGTCTTGGCTTGGGGGAAATTCCCAATGTATTAATGAAACTAAAACCCACATTTAAGAAATTGAGGTGCATACTATAATGATATCCAATTTCAATTGTTAATTAAAACTTAAAATTTTCATTTATTTATGTATTTGTTGCTACTCAGAACCTGTAATCCTAGCTAACAGTAGGCTGAGATCTGAGAATGAGAGAAACATATTAAAATCCTTAGCTCATTTTAATTGACTTATCTTTGTTGAGGTATTTTGCTGTTTTTCAAAATTTAGTTTATGTGGTATCCTTTAATTAGTTACCACCTAGAGTCAGAGAATTCACCTCTGAAGCTAAATATTGTGGCTTTCTAGTCCCTTTGTGGGAAAGAAGAAACATTTTCTGGTTGAATTCTATTTCATCTGTGCCTGTTCAGTTTGAAAGATAACACTTAGGGGGATGGTGACAGGTTTATTAAATTTGTGTTTTGAGCAATCTATTTCTTACCCTTAAAATGTTGTTGTTACATATTTTGTTTTAAAGACATGTAGGGGGCAAGATGGAGAACTCCATGCCAACCTACTTTGCCCTGTGGATGTGAAGGATGTACCAGAGGGTACCTTGCCTGACATACAGAGTACTGAAGAAGCCATCCGATTATTGGAAAAGATGAAAACACTATCCAGTCCTTTCTTCCTGGCTATTGGGTATCATAAGCCACACATCCCCTTCAGATATCCTAAGGTGAAGAGCTAGCTGCAAGTGATCCAGTAGTCACTACAGCTGTGTTTTATTTGTTGAGAGAGGCATTTGTATACCGAAGGTGGCAATATCCCACCATCTGCAGTCATTAGGGATGTCTGCTGGGCACAAGTATACCTAGTGGCATAAAGATAGGGGTCATAGATCAAGTCCAAGAAGTAATTTCAGGACACACATGAATCTTAAAAGAAATGCTTAGCTATTCCTTTCCCTTTGCTGAAGGATTTTGTTACCTTCCATTGAATGCATTGTGCAATTATAGGTTGGATGGTGAGATCATCATAGAGAAGTGAGTCAGAGAGAGCAAAGCCTGTAACAATTAGAGATGGTACTTAGGGAAAAATTCTATGACACTGTCTTTCTTCCTGGATCCTGTTAGGTCAGACCTTGTAAACACAGGATGTTGCTTGTTGAGATCTCAAATCCTGTATTTGCTTGTCATTTAGAGCATGTAGTTCTTTTTATTATCCAGTTCAGGTTTTCCTTACATTATATTTCTCCTTTACATTTTCCTTGGGCAGTCCAGCCTTTGATTTTACAAAAATTGTTCCTTACTTAGAATGAAAATAGAAACCAGCAGTCATGCTATTTTGCTTTGATTGGCCCAGGGGATCTTCATTTTCCAGCAGAAGCTGTCAGCTCCCTTAGCAAAAGACAGTGAGACTATCTTCTTGTGCCTCTTTTCAGACAAAAAAAAATCCCCCAAACTGGTCTGACGGCAAGTCTTTGAAGAGCATTTTTATAAGGCCTAGCCCTTGGGTGGCACCTGAGAAGTTTCACTTTGTGAGTGTCCTCACCATTTCCCGAACTGACAGAGTGGCTTAAACTGTGTCCAAGCTGTTCAGTCAAATGTTACTAAATGCCAGAGTCTGTTTTCTATCTGAGAGTCTAAAGTTTTGACATGGTCTAGGTAAACAGAGAGTACCGAGCCCTGAGTCAAAAGTGAGTGCTGAGGTTTGAGTGAGCCAGGGAAGCTCATGTGTGCTGTCACACACCTCATTGCTGGGACAGTAAATTGCATCCTGTGTAATTTCTCTGGAAAGACTTTCTCTGGAAGCTTGCCAGTGCTTTTTTTTGCATTCTTCCCCCTTAGACAATTTTTTCTTACTTTCTGTGCTTAGTATCCTTTCACTATAATAAACTATTACTGTGAATGCGGCTGTATACTGAGGCCTGTGAGGTCTAGTGGATTACTGAAGCTGACGGGTTCTGGGGAATTCATGACACTTTATGACACCTTTACAGATTGGGAACATGTGAGGGGGGACAGTGTAGCATCTATCTATATGGGGAAAGACAGCTGTTGATGCTTGGTTTGTAGGAAATCGAACGGCAGGATTTCATTACCGTTGGCATCTGACAAGAGTAACCTAAGGCCTGACCTTAGATTAGGGCAGGGGTGAGCACCTGGGGAGCATTGAAGAGCTACCACATAGAACACCCATAGTCACAGCCTGGTGCCTTTGTCACATGAATGACAGCCTTGTGGCTTTGTGTTTTCTTTTTTCTCAAGGAATTTCAGAAGTTATATCCCTTGGAGAACATTACCCTGGCCCCTGATCCCCAAGTTCCTGGTGGCCTTCCTCCTGTGGCCTACAACCCTTGGATGGACATCCGCCAGCGAGAAGATGTGAAAGCATTGAATATCAGTGTGCCCTATGGCCCAATTCCTGTCGACTTTCAGGTACCAAGGACATATTTTGTGCATATATCAGGCACTAATAGTGTGATTTCATCAACAAGGCAACTTTTCTCTGTAGATTTTATTGTATCATCTTAAGATCTATCATATCTTATAAGAATCTTATTAATGCTGTATGGTAGGGCACACCTGTCATCAGAGCTGCTGTGGAGGTAGAGACAGGAGGATTGTGGTGTGAAGCCAGCCTGAGCAAAAAAATTAGCAAGCCCCCTTCTCAAAAACAAGTCAGGTATGGCACCACGTGCCTGAAATCTCAGCTCTTTCAGAGGTAAGGATCACTGTCTGAGACCAGCCCAGGTAAACATGTGAGACCCTACACGAAGAATAAACTGAACCCAAAGGGGCTAGGAGGGGCACATGGGCCAATGGTAGAGCATTTCCTAGAAAGGATAGACTTTGTCTCATCTCTCACTTCAGCCTCTCAGTTCTATCCTGGTCACCAACTCATCACAATCCCCCCTTCTTACTGTGTATGTATTCTGGGGATATCCAAAACATGGCTTCACTCCTTCCCTGAATTTCCAAAGCCCTGTGGCAGGCCACTTCCAGTTCTTGCCAGTCCCTCAGCATGCTCTTCCTACTTGCAGTGCCTTGATCCTGAGACAGTCCATCGATAAGGGCTGCCAGAGTGAATCCATGCTGCCAGGGGGTAGAGACCCCCACTGTCCCCGAGAGCACTTTGCTTGGGTCCTCCCACATGTCCTGAAATGTTTTCCTTTCTTTATATTAACTTTTCCTGCATCTTCCCCTTTCTCCCCTGCCCCTCAAGGGCAGTATAGAATGCTCAGCTCTGGTTGTTTTCATGGTCCCTGTGTTCATTTGTTCATCATCCTCTGCTTGGGCTTCTACCTCCATTGGCAGCACTCTGACTTTGTTGGCGAATAGAATCCAACCTTGACCTTCTCTAACTTCTGTGCTTCTTTCTTTCTTTCTTTTAATTTTGTTTTATTTGTGAACATACTGTACAGAGGGGTTACAATTGCATGGGCAGGATAATGCGTACATTTCTTACCAAGCATTGCATCCTCCTCCTTTGTTTACCCTTCCCATCCCTTCCCAGCCTCCCCCCTCCCCCCCAATCCCAATCCTTCTCCTTCCCCCCACTTCCCCCCCCCCCCCGCACCGACGTTGTAAAGCTCGTTTTGGACATGACAACTTGTACTTCTCACTGTTGCAACAGGTCCACCGGTATCCTTAAACAACTGGTTTTTCCCCATCTCCTCCACAAGTTATACTGACATCAAATATAGTGAAAGCAGGGGTTATACTGTGGGGGAGGGACATACAAAGCAACAAAGAGATAATCTTATAAATGCGTTAGAAACACATGCATGAAAGAAAAAAACATTAAAATACATATCTAAGGGTTCATTTTCCTGACATCACATTATCTGACCTTTTCCGCTTGACTCATACATATACTAGATATTGTATATAAGGGAAACCATGGGACCTATGTTTCTTTGGGCCTGGCTTACTTCACTTAATATAATTTTTTCCAAGTTTTTCCATTTCCTAACAAATGTGGCAATGTCATTCTTTCTGATGGAGGCATAGAATTCCATTGTGTATATATACCACATTTTCTTGATCCATTCATCTACTGAGGGGCATCTGGGTTGGTTCCATATCTTAGCTATGGTAAATAATGCTGCAATAAACATTGTTGTGCTGGTAGCTTTAGTGTGGTCTTGTTTGTGCTCATTTGGGTAAATGCCCAAAAGTGGGATTGCTGGGTCATAGGGGAGTTCTATGTGAAGTCTTTTCAAGAACCTCCATACTGCTTTCCAAAGTGGTTAAACAAGTTTACATTCCCACCAACAATGAAGTAAGGTTCCTTTCTGTCCACATCCCCTCCAGCATCTGTTGTTGTTAGAGTTCTTGATTTTTGCCGTTCTAACTGGACTGAGGTGATATCTCAATGTTGTTTTGATTTGCATTTCTTTTATGGCTAGGGATGTTGAACATTTCTTCATGTGTCTATTGGCCATCCTTCTTTCTTCTTCAGAGAAGTTTCTCTTTAAGTCTTTCACCCACTTATTTATTGGGCAGTTGTTTCTTTGGGGATTTGTTGTTGGGGGGTTTAATTTTTTGAGTTCCAAGTATATTTTAGATATGAGACCCTTGTCCGTTGTATGGCTAGTAAAGATCTTCTCCCAATCTGTGGGCTTTCTATTGATCTTGCTAGCTACATCATTTGCCCTGCAGAAGCTCTGCAACTTTATGCAATCCCATTTGTCCAACCTTTCTTTGATTTGTTGTGTTTCCGGGTCTCTATTCAGAAAATTTCGGCCTGAGCCAAGGAGACCTAGGGTTTCTCCTATTCCATCCTGTAATGTTTTCAGAGTGTCTGCTTTGACTTCAAGGTCTTTGATCCATTTGGAGTTGATTCTGGTGCAGAGTGATATATAAGGATCTAGCTTTAGTTTTATACATGTAGTTAACCAATTTTGCCAGCACCATTTACTGAAGAGGCTGTCTTTCTTCCATTCTATTGTTTTAGCTCCCTTATCGAAGATTAGATGGCTATAGGTCTGTAGGTTCATTTCTGGGTTTTCAATTCTATTCCATTGGTCCTCAGGTCTGTTCTTATGCCAATACTCTTAACCAGCCACATCCCTTTTGGAATTGTCCACCTTCTAGGCTTCCTTACAGCCCTTCTTAGTTCCCTCTGCTTCAGTCTACTTGGTAGACATCTCTGTCCCTCTCCCACTTAGGTGTGGTCCTCAGGATCAATTCTGGCCTCCCATGGTGTGCTTTCTCCCCTTTTCTCTAACTAGCCTCATCTGAGTGCTCTGGTAGATTGATTCTGAGAGCACTCCTCCAGGCTGGCCCTCATTTCTGATTTTCAAAATTGTTCTCAGGCATATGACCATGGTGGCCTCAGTTGCCATAGGTTCTTGTGTGGTTTGGCTCCCCACTCCTACCCTGCATTTTCTTCTTCCTCTTCCTCCTCTGCCTCTTTCTCTTCATGCAAGCCATTCGCCATCACATGCCATTGAATCATACTATCAGCTGATTTACAAACTTGAATCTTATCTCTGTTCTTTCTCCTGTTCCTTCTGTGTCCTCCCCAGGTTCCTCTCAAATGAACTCTGGCCTCAGAATCGTTCAGTATCTTGTTCTAGACCTCTGCAGTGGGTCTGCTTTGTTGTGATTGTCATTCTGCCAGTGTGCTGAGGCTTCACAGGCAGCAATGTGGTGTTCTGTTGTTGAACGCTGCTGTAGCCACAGGACACTGCTACTCTGCAGCCCTGTTCACCTCCTCACTTTCAAAGAACTCAGTGATTCCTTAGGCCTGAAGGTTGGGCTCCTCCAGAGGGGCCTGCCAAGGTCATATCATCTGCCCCTCACCTACTGTTTTGGTGTCCTCTGACACTCCCTATTCTCCTATGTTATTCTGCAGCCTCAAACATGCCTTGTTCTCAGTATACCCCTGTGTAGTACATCTTACTTCTATTTGTCCAACAGCAAACATTTCTTCCTTACCTTTGAGGACCTTGCCTTCTTATTTATTTGTTGCCTTACCTCCAGGGGTCAGCATTGGACTGAGGTGTAAGTCTCCAGAACATGAAAGGTCTCTGTGTTACAGACGGAAGACTTTATTTAGCAGACAGTATAAGTATGCTGGGTCCACATAATATTCTTAGATGTGAATCTGTTCTCTTCAGCACAAGCAGAGTATGGAGCAGGTCCCATGACTGTCCTGACCCTAGCAGAGACAAGAAGCTGACATGTCCAGCTGAAAAGGCAGGGGATAAACACACGGCAGAAACTGAGGCTGATAACTCAGTGTCGAGGATTTTAAGACATCCCGTTTATGGCACTGCCAGATCATGTGAAAAAGACCGAAGGGAGGAGGTAGTAAGTGATATCCATCTGCCATGAGAGCAAAGGCTGATTTGCTCACAAGTAGGATTTTGGGCTTGCAGATTGGGCTGTGACTTTGAAGGGAAATGAGTAAGAAAGTTATTAAGGGCATTGGTGGAATTGTTGGGAATGGGCAAGATGCTCAAAAAGAAAAAAAAGACATCATCTCTGTATATGCTATAGTAAGTAAAACTGTAGGTAGTCTTAAAGAGTTTTTCTTTTGAATTTGCAGCAGAAAATACGCCAGAGCTACTTTGCCTCTGTGTCCTATTTGGATACACAGGTTGGCCACCTTTTGGGTGCTTTGGATGATCTTGAGCTGGCCAACAGAACAATCATTGCATTTATGTCTGATCATGGTAAGAATTGGGAAATGTTCTGGTGAGTAACTCAAAGCATCTCAAAACTTTCCTATGAAACATGCTTTTGGAAATTGCCGTATTATACATTGGCATCTACTTGCTCCCTTGGGAGGCTTTTGTTTTGTTTTGATCTGAAACTGGGACTCAAACTAAGAACCTGACACTTTTGCTCATTAGCTAGTGCTCTAGCAACTGAGCTACCACTCCAACCCTTTTGAGATGCTTTTAACTAAGTCTTGGAACCTGTCTTGAATATTGGGTGTGCAGGCAGGTTTTGGGTAGGGGGAGGTGCAAATGTAGAAACTTTTAATTTCCTAGTGCATTCATTAGGAAAACATCAACCCTGTTTGTGTAATGGAAATCTGTGTGTGTGTGTGTGTGTGTCTGTGTGTGTGTGCCTGTGTGTGTCTATGCTCATAGTGGGTGTTGAACTCCATGCTTTACACCCTTGCTCAGCTATTTTGCTTGCAGCTAGTGCTCTACCACTTGAGTCATACCTCCAGCCCAGTTTTTTGCTGGTAAGTTAGAGGTAGGGTCATGTGAATTTTTCTGCCTGGCCTGGCTTAAAACTGTGATCCTGAAATCTCATCACACTGATTTAAGGGCTATAGATGTAAGCCACTGTTCAGCTATGTGTAATGGAAATCTTTTAACCCCTATGTTAACCTATAAGACTTCAGAACTTTTTGGTCTTTTTGAGAGGATTTAGTAGGATCCTGGCAGAGCCAGCAAGTCTCTGACTGGACCTCTTACATCCCTGCTCCCATTGTTTTGTCTAGTGAGAGACTGAGCTTCTCCACTCTATCTCTTCTCAGGCTATTTCCTAATATGGAATGTTTGCTAAATGTAGAACTATTATTTTAAAACATTCATTTTAATTGGAAATATTTCAAGCACACTCAAGGATGGAAAATAAAACATCTCTCTGCTAGCAGCATTCTTGTTCATATTATCCTTATCTACTCTTTCTGCCTGAATTGTTCTGAACCAAATCTGAGATGATTCTGTTTCCACACACTCTATAAAAACTATTGTTTTTTAGGGTGCACATCTGTGGCTAATACCTATAATCCTAGTGACTTGAGTATCTGAGGATTGGAGCATCACACCGTTCAAGGCCAGCCTGGGCAGAAAAGTTTATGATACTCCTCAACTTACAACTGGTCATGTGGTATACACCTGTCATTCTAAACTGCATGGGAGGCTGAGATTAGGATGATCATCATTCCAGGACAGGTCATGCAAAAATCTCTCTGAGACCTTATCTCAATGGAGGGAAATTCCATGTAGTGGCATATCCCAGCAGTAACGAAGTATAAAATAGATGCTTTGTGGTACAGACTTATGCCCAGGTAGGAAGTGAGACTTTATCTCAAAAATGAGCATCAAATACACACACACACACACACACACACACAGAAACACACTAAAACAAGGCTGCAGGTGTGGCTCACTAGAAACCTTGAATTCAAACCTTGAATTCACTATTGAAAGAAATAAGGAGGATAATTCTGGTCAAAATATAGTATATACATAGCTGAAATACCACGGTGAAAATTCTTGGTAGTCAGTACACACTAAAAACATGAATGATAGAAAGGTAAAAAGATTGGGAAGGTGTATATACCAGTGGAAGAGAGGATAGTGAATGGAAAGGGTGAATAAGGATGAATATAATCAAAGGATTTTTTTGTATATATGAAAATAGAATAATGAAACCTTTTCAAGTCATTTGAGGAAGGAGGAGGAAGGTCAGGGTCAGTAATAGAAGGGGTGAGTTTGGTATGCATATATAGAAATGTCACAATCCTCCTTAAACAGTTGATAGATACTAATAAAAAAAGAAAAAAGGAACATTATAGCTTCTTTAAGTATGGCTATATTATTACCATACTTAGAATAAGGAAAATGATTCTCATATCATTATAGGAAATGGCACAATATTAAATGATAACATTCTCATTACAAAAACAAATAAGGATACAGAACATACAATATAGCGTCAGGATAGCTTTCCCTTTTGTACCATTTGCCAAGGTTAACTAATGTTGACAGAGTGAGCCTCCATCTGCCAGCCATTAGTTGTATATATATGTACATGGAGATGTCATTTATGTATGTATAACAAGTAGCATATCACAAAACATGACTGATAGTGCTATGTTTATTTTTTCCTATAGTGTCTTTCATTTAATGGTGGCATGGATGATTCTCCTTGTCATTTTTCTTTTTCTTTTCTTTTTTTGTCAGTTATGGGTCTTGAACTCAGGGCCTGGGTACGGTCCCTGAACATCTTTGTGCTTAAGGCTAGTGCTCTACCACTTGAGCCACAGTGCCACTACTGGTTTTTGAGTAGTTAATTGGAGATAAGAGTCTCACGGGGATTTTTTTGTCCAGGCTGGCTTTGAACCATGATCTTCAGATCTCAGCCTCCTGAGAACTTAGGATTACAGGCGTGAACCACTGGCGCCTGGCTCTCCCTGTCCTTATCATTTTTCATAGGCCTAACATTTCCCTTATATAAAAGTCTGTCTGTTGTATTTTTTTAGACCTGGAGGTGTCATAATTTTCACACATTACTAGTGATCTGTTGTTTTAAATGTATGTAAAGAACTTTTTATAATCAGCATTACTGATTTGTATTAGAAGTTTTGTATTGTCCATGTGTGGTATGTCTTAAAAGTGAGCAAGATTGCTAGGCACCAGGGGCTCATGCCTGTAATCCTCAGGATGCTGAGATCTGTGTATCGTGGTTCGAAGCCAGTTGGGGCAAGAAAGTCCATGAGACTCTTATCTCCAGTTAACCACACACACACACACACACACACACACACACAGCTGGAATGCTAGCTTGGAGCACAGAAGCACAGAGACAGTGCTAGCTTGGAGCACAGAAGCACAGAGACAGTGCCCAGGCCCTGAGTTCAAGCCCCAGGACCAATACACACACAAAAAAGAGCAAGATAGACATTCTTATGTCACAGTTCTGTAGCTCATGTTTTAGTAGAACAACCTATCAAGAAATAGACACAGAGCAGGGCACTAGTAACATTGCTGCTTTCAGGGTCCTATCATTAAGAATGAGCATCTGGGGTGTGACTGAGTGGTAGAGCATGTTCTTCATGTGCACAAAATCCTGTATTCACTCATCCTGGCATGGTAAGCATGTTTGTTTAGGACCCATTGGTCCCCCAAAGCCTAGTGTGGGTATAAATGACAAATTGTTGATTTTGAAAAGATATTATTAATTGTGGAATTTAATATTTTTTCATTTTTAAAGGTTTCCTCATTTAGGGCAGGTATCTGACTTTGAATAAAGAGACCTTCAGGTGAAATTTCCTTTTTGTAGTAATTCTAGAGAAATTTCCGCAAGATAATGAGGTTTTACTCCCTCTGGTGTTTACCGAAGAAAATGAAATGAAGTCTAAAATAAACGAGCTGGATCCAGTTATTCATTTTCTGTCATTGTGTGCTTTTTATGACCCAGGGTGGTCTCTAGGTGAACACGGAGAATGGGCCAAATACAGCAATTTTGATGTCACTACTCGTGTACCTCTGATGTTCTATGTTCCGGGGAAGACGGCTCCACTTCCAGAAGCAGGCCAGAAGCTCTTCCCTTATCGTGACCCCTTTGATCTTGCCTCACAGTGGATGGCTCCAGGTATAAAACACACAAAAGGGATATTGCCATGCACTAACTATTCCTTTAGCTTCCATATAGATCAATGTAGGGAATCACATGCTTTGTGCTTGTACATTCTCTCTTCTGGATGTGTTGGAATTCCTTCAGCACATTGTTTAGTTGGCACATGTTCTTTCTTTGTTTTTGATTTTAGCACCTCCCATTCTCTGGGTTGGAAATGAGCAGCACAGCTAGAGCTTCAGAAGGTGGAAAGACAAAAGAGCAGATAACATTCCCAAGGTGGGAAGTGCTGCAGAGGAGCCAGCAAATATGCTCCACAGCTTAGAGGAGAGGATTACACAGGCAGGGGATGCGTCTCTCAAATAGGTGAATGGAATCCTTAACCTGCATACTTGGATGAAGATTTGGTCATTTATGAGAATAATATCTTCCATTTTGGCAGACTAAATGAACTTCTAGATTTGTAAAATCTGCAGAGTGATTCTACTCTGGGCTCCCAACTGGGAAGGACACTGATTTCCACATGCCAATCCTTCAAAGCAAGTATCTTCCCTACCCACAGAATGTGAACATATGTTCCTATAATTTGCATCCTGACTTGATCTCCCCAGTGACGAATGTCTTAATTCAGGTGGCATTTGCTCTTTTTGGAATATTTTTCTCCCCCCACAAACTGCTAAATCAGGGACCCTGCTTTGTGGGTTTACATTCAATCCATATTGAACATCTAAGTTTATACTTTATCTTTATCTCTGTTTAAATTTATTTTGGTTTTCGATAATCATTTTGACCTTTCTGCACCATTGACTTTTCTTTACAATGTCCAGTTTTATTTTCTGCATATTTAATTTTTGAGCACTGCATGCTGTTTTACTGTAGTGGTGGAGAACATGAACCATTTTTAGGCATGACTTTAGCTATTTGTTTGCTGAGACCAATCTGACAGTCACAAGTCATTTTTGAAACCTGTTGGGAGGAATTCAGTAAGTTGTAAATTCATGTAACTGTACAGTTATTCCACATTTTTCCCTCTTTTCTCTTTCTTTTTCTTTCTTTCTTTCTTTCTTTCTTTCTTTCTTTCTTTCTTTCTTTCTTTCTTTCTTTCTTTCTTTCTTTCTTTTCTTCATTCTTTTCTTCCCCCCTCTCTCTTTTTGGTCAGTCGTTGGGCTTGAACTCTGGGTCTGGATGCTGCCCTCGGCTCTTCAGCTCAAAGCTAGTGCTCTACCACTTGGGCCACAGCACCACTTCTGGCTTTTTCTGTTTATGTGGTGTTGAGGAATCGAACTCAGGGTCTCATGACTGCAAGGCAAGCACTCTACCACTGAGCCACCTTCCCAGCCCCTGAAGCATGTTTTTAAAAATACTTTTTACTTCACTGACAACAAATCAAGTGTTTAGAAGTTGAAATTGGACATGTAAAACAGCTTCTAACTCTTCAGAAAGGCCATTTTAATAGTGTAAAGCCAAGATTAATTTGAACAGAAGTCAGTATAAATACAGAACTTAGATTTTAAACATAGATCAATCATAATAAGATGCCCCCATCAGGATAGCCGTTAATAAACAGTAACTGTTGGTGATGGTCACATGACCAAGCAACTCCACTCCTAGATATACAAACTATAGAACCAAAAGCAGGTATTTAGACAAAAACTTGAATGTGAATGTTGGTAGCAGCTCTGTTTACAAATGTTCATCGACACATGGATATACACGTTGTGGTATATACATGCAGTGGAGTATTATTCAGTCTTAAAAAGAAGGACATTTCAACAATGTGGAAGATCCTTGAGTATGTGATACAGAATGAAATAAGCCAGACACAAACGGACAAATACTGTATGATCCACATGTAGTATCTAGAATAGTCAGATTCACAAAGATAGAAAATAGAATGGGAGTTACCAGTTGTTGGGGATAGGGAAATGAGCAACTGTTGTTTAATGGGCATAGTTTCAGATGTGAAAAATGAACAGGCTAATCAGGAGGCTGAGATCTAAGGACTACAGCTGGAAGCCAGCCTGGGAAGAAAAGTCCACGAGACTCTTAACTCCAATTAACTATCCCCAAAGTGGAAGTGGTGCTGTGGCACAAGGTGGTACAGTATTAGCCTTGAGTAAAAAAGCAAAGGGACAGTGCTTAAACTCTGAGATCAAGCTGTGTGTTCAAGTCCCAGGACTGATGCGCGCGCGCACACACACACACACACACACACACACACACACACACACACACACACACACACACACACAGAGAGAGAGAGAGAGAGAGATGGGTCAAATGTACACATCAAGTAACAAGTGTCTGTGGGGTGACCCTGAGACACAGATTGTCATATTCTTCAGCAGAGTTTTGCACTGCATTTTGAATTTAATTGATGAAGCTTGCCTTGTTTAATTGTTATACTGGTAGTTTGAAATTCTGAGTAGTTTTAAAAAGTGCTGAAGGTCTGGGAAGGTGGCTCAGTGGTAGAGCGCTTGCCTTGCATGCATGAGGCCCTGGGTTCGATTCTTCAGCACCACATAAGCAAAAAAGAAAAATCCAGAAGTGGCGCTGTGGCTCAAGTGGTAGAGTGCTAGCCTTAAGCTGAAGAGCTGAGGGACAGCGCCCAGGCCCAGAGTTCAGGCCCCACGACGGGACCCCCCCGCCAAAAACAAGTACTGAAGACATGTTAATTTTGCATCCTGCAATTTGGTTGAATGAATAGCTAGTAGAGCCCGAAGTGCTCAGGTAGAGGTGTTTCTAAACTTTGGCTAAAAATAATAGTCTTGAACAAAAAGAATGAAAACAAAAACAGATGAAGCTGAGAGTAGGCTCGGTGACTCATCAGTCTTGATTTGGCAGGCTGCTATAGTGTGCCACGTCTAGCTATGTTACTTCCTGTTTCAGGCAGGCAAAGCTGGGACCTCGTGGAACTCATGTCTCTCTTCCCCACACTCGCTGGACTCGCAGGACTACAAGTTCCTCCTCGATGCCCCATTCCTTCATTTCATATTGAGCTGTGCAGAGAAGGCCAGAGCCTTCTGAATCACTTTCGATTCCATGACTGGGAAGAGGATCCACACCTCCATGGTAATCCCCATGAGTCAGTTGCCTACAGCCAGTATCCCCGACCTGCAGATTCCCCTCAATGGAATTCTGACAAGCCGAGTTTAAAAGATATAAAGATCATGGGCTACTCCATACGCACCATAGACTATAGGTATACTGTGTGGGTTGGCTTCAATCCTGATGAATTTCTGGCTAATTTTACTGATATCCATGCAGGAGAATTGTATTTTGTGGATTCTGACCCATTACAGGATCACAATGTGTACAATGACTCCCAACATAGAGAATTTCTCCAGTCATTGATACCTTGAGTTTTATCAGCCACAGAGGGCAAACATAATATGTTCCCCTTGAGAGGAGAAATGATTATTTTATCAATACCCATAATATTGGACACAACCTAGGGGGGGAGGTAATTCAAACACACATCAACAATTTGCCTTATGTCAACAAGCCTTTTCATTTTGCCATTATTCGTTTGAAATTGGCAGTTGGATTAGGACTTGGCTGAATCACTTTGTTTCCTTTTAAAAGTATTTATAGTTTAGTCATTGGTTGACAAACAAAAATTGTCTTAAAATATCAAGACCATGATAATAGAACATAATACTATAACTCAAGAAATTGTCCAATTTAGTACATTTCAGAAAGTAACAATATATCAAAGTAGGATTGACTTTAAAGTTCTGGTTATTTTGTTTATAATTTACTAATATATCTAGGGTAGGCCAATATATTCAAAATATTTCAATACCGAATTCACATTTCTTCCCCAAATATGAAGGTAAATGGTAATTTTAAGAGCCACAGATTTCAAAATGTGAAGTTGAGATACACATGAAATGATCAGTGTGTTACTTCATCAAATAATAAATGATGCATAGTGCAATAGAGACATGCAGGTATTTGGAAAGTTCAAGTAAAAATTTTCAGATACATTTGAATAATTTGCTACTAAAATGTCCCTTGAACTCACTGGCCATCTATTAAATCTGTTATTCACAATGGAACTTTTGAAAATGTAAGTATATCCATGGTTTCAGTTATGCAAATTCATATTAATGTTCTCATTTATGGATTGATAATTGTAGAATCCATTTATTCAGGAGACAGAAAATATTCTCGTTTTAATTGCTAATTAAAGCATCAATTTTACTAAATTTTAAAGTGTGAAAACTTTATTAGTACAATATTAGGTAATTTTCATTTGTGTATTTCTTGAGTATGACAATTTTCAGAAAGGCAGTAATAAGCTTAATTCAAATCATCTTTAAGTAATGGAATATTTACAAGTTGTATTTGATCATGATGAAGTGAATCAACTCTTTGTAGTCATTGGAAGAATTTATTCCTTTCTAAACAAATGTAATATGTCAGTCTTATAGTAAAATGAATATTTAGCATTTTTCTCCTTACAGTGTCTTGGTGTTTTAAGGTGCATGTTTGTGAAAAAAATATAACAAAGAGCAAAGTGCAATGTATTAAATTGTGACCCAGAAAAGACAAGATATACAGATATATAGATATATATCTTAAAATCAGTACCAAAACTTACAAAAATAACTATTTGGCCTACGCTAGGTGCATATAAAAATCACTATGGTCTTGTAAGCAGTTAAGTGAGTATCTTGGCAACAACCAATTTTTATTGGGGGAGTGAAGGGCCTCTTCATTGCTTGTCGCTGCAGAACTCGTTTCTTTCAAGAAGCTTGAGCTTTTGTAAATGGTTTCCTTCAGCTTTCACTTCGTTGTTCTTCATCTCTTTATTGCTTTCCTTATGTCCACTATAATTTTTACAATATAGTCTAGAAATTCCTTAGGACATATTTTCAGTGTATTTAGCTTTATCTCCCACTTTACAGTTACAATGGTAAGTTTTAAATTTCTTTCCTGGTTGGCTACAATGTGTGCACTTTTTTTCTCATTTTATTTCTAAAATGAGCAGTCAAACTCCAAATGCTGCTCTGATGGAGTCATGAAGTGAACTCTGCTGGCCACTTTGTAGTCACTAAGCCGATGTGACTATCTCAAATTAAATGAATTGAAAGAAAATAAAATTTAAGATGCCTGATCACACCATATTTCAAGTGCTTTGTAGCCGCAATCCTATCATGACAGGTAGTTTGGACAGATCTACCTTAGTTCTCTCTAGGTTTCTAGCTGGATCTGTTGAATGCTAACAAGTTTCTCCTACACTGATCCTGAATTTGCCAACAAAGCCTTGTGTGGATGTGTTTAGGTGTAGGGTAGGGAGTTTGCTGTAGTCGTTGGCCTCTTTCTCTTCACTCCCATCACCATTGCCTCAGTCCTTATCCCTTCCCTCCAAAGTAGTTTACCTTCCCTCCTTTTTCCTCCCCTGTTCCAAAAGGAATCCATGTGTCTTCCTAAAATCCCTCTTAACCCTGCCCTTTGAGAACACCGTCAGTGCCTACTATGGGTCTAGAAAGACCTCCGCTGAGCAGTCAGAGTCTTCCCTGGCTCCACAATGCCCCTGCCCTTGGCTGACTCTACCTTGCCTATTCCTACCTCCCACCCATCATAGGCTGTGCCCTCTTTTCTCTGCTCCAGCCCATTCATAACCATTCTTCACAGCCTGGTTTCTGTACATTGAAGGCAAAGAGGCTGAGAGCATTTTGTGGGACAAAATGAACACACATAAAGAATCTTGGGATTTAACTTACCTTAAAAAATGTACTCATGGGCTGGGAAGGTGGCTCAGTGGTAGAGCGCTTGCCTTGCATGCCTGAGGCCCTGGGTTCGATTCATCAGCACCACATAAGCAAAAAGAAAAAAGCCGGAAGTGGTGCTGTGGCTCAAGTGGTAGAGCGCTAGCCCTGAGCTGAAGAGCTGAGGGACAGCGCCCAGGCCCAGAGTTCAGGCCCCACGACCGGACCCCCTCACCCCAAAAATGTACTCTTTATCTGATAATAAAATTGCTGTGTTATTTTAAAAAATGGGAAAAGAGAAACATGGTGAAAGGTGAGAAAGTGTGTGAATATTTTCTCCTTAGATTGCCACTTAATATCTTGTCTTTTTAGGGGTATGATTTTTTTCCACATTTCTGTGATCTCCTATATTCTTTATCATAACATTTGCATTCTGACTTTTAAGCATTATATGTGGTTAGTATAGCTTTTTTGCAAAGCAACTTTGCATCACTCATATTCTATTTTATTGTGTAGTTTTATTGTAATTTACTTAACCTTCTTTCAATAGTTGGAAATTTTAGTATAATAGATACTGCTGTAATGATCAACTTGGTGAATAAAATGGTTTTTGTGTATTTCCAACTATTCTCTTAGGATAGTATCTCAGTGCCAAGTTGTCAAAAAAATAGCTGTATTTTCTCCTCTCATTGTCTTGCTATATTAGAGCACTAAAGTTAAAAAATGAAATTAACAAATAAAAACCCTAATGTCACAAAAGCACCTTACATTCTTCCAATAATAGGTAAGATTGGTGTCCTTCTTTAACTGTGGACTCTGTTTATTAATTACTTTGATGATTCTTGTATGATTGTTGCATATTTACATTTCCAGTTTTGTGAATTTGCCTGGTAAATTTTGCTATTGGAGCTCACATTTTCAAGTGATTGAATGGTCTTTCCCGGTGTGATTTTTTCCCCCTATCTTTTCCTAATAAACACGGAGACTCCCTCCTTCTGGAGACTGAAAATGCTTATTAGCCTTTGAATTTTTTGTGTTTTTGTTTTATATTAACTGTGACTTTCCATCCCATTCTAAGAGCAAAACTGAGATAATATGTGGTCAATTTCTACATTTTCCATATTTCACTCTATGGTGAAGATGGAAAGAAGCTAACTCTTCAGGATGTGGCTACTGGTGACATTTTATATTTACTTCTATGCCTTTTCCTACTCATATCCATACTAACAGATCTAGAGCATTTTGTTTTTCCCTAGCTGAAAGTTACCACATACAATCTTGGTCTTGCTCTGGTGATGTAGCATATTAGCCTTTGGTTTTGAGACAACCTCTTCATAGCCTGCTGGCTTGGAACTCCCAGTTCTTTCCCCTGCTTCTGCCCCTTGAGTGTTGGGTTTACAGGTTTGTGACACTGAATGGCTTAAATAATAAGAAAAAATGTTGTAGTTCTGGGAATCAAACCCAGGGCCTCAAGGATACTAGACAAGAACTCTACCACTGAGCCACACCCTTCCTCATAGAATGCTTTTTCATTGTTCGTAGTTAGTAGCTCCCATGATTATACCAGTCTTTCCACACTGATCTTTTTTTGACAAAAATTCTCAAATTATGAATGCATTTAAAAATTTGTAAATTATTAATTGGATTCCTAAAAGACAGATATACAGAACATGATTGTACCTATGGGACTGCTTGGGGACACGGGAATGAAGAGAATATTGGGCAGTGAATGATATAAAATTCATTGTGTGTGTGTGTGTGTGTGTGTGTGTGTGTGTGTATGCGTGAAGATGATATTGGAAACACAGTGAAAGTTGTTGGATAATAGAGTGGTTAGGGGACATGGAAAGGAACAGGAATAGAGAGCATTAAATTTTAGTAAAATATAATATATGTCTGGGTGAAATGCCATGGTGAAACAAACACCTTTGTGTAATTATAGATACTAAAGAAAATTAATGGCAGAAATGTATAACACATTCTCTTTTGGGGTGGATATTAATAAGAGGAGAGGGGGTGAATGGAGAGTACGAAGGAGGACAATTGTAATCAAAGAACTTTATATACATGCATGAAAATAGAACAATGAAACCTGTTGAAATTGTTTTAAGAAGAGGGATGAGATCAGGAGATATTGTATGCATACATGGAAATACCACAATGAAAATCTCTTCTTCCACCAATATATGTTTCTAAAAAGCTGGTAAAATACATGCAATACATAATTTACCATCCCAACCATTTTGTGGTTCAGTTGCATTAAGTATGTTTGCAGTATTATGCTATTATGCAGATACAGAACTCCTGGCCAAATTGAACCTGTCCTATTAAATAGCAACTCTTCATTTTCTCTTTGCCCCAGCTTATTGTGCATTTGGACTGACTGTAAGTGCTGCCATACAGTATTATCTTTTGTGACATGCTTTTATAATGTCCTCAAAGTCCCCCAGGTCATAGCAATTGACAGAATTTCTTTCCCTTTTAAGACTGAATACTATTACATTGTATGCATACATAACTTTTTTCATGTATTTGTTGACAGACACTTGGCCTTTCACAAATGATGCTGCCCCATTACAATAGCTGTACGTGTACCTCCACAAGTCCCTACTATTCTTTTGGGTATATTCCTGGTCTACATTAATCTTGATCACTTGGGTGTTGGGGTATGTGTTGAATGGTGAGCCAGGTAATTGATGAATCCTTACCCAGACTACAAACCTCTTGCTTTCTCCAAACCCACCTTCCAGGTTATGTAAATGTATGAAATCATGTAAATTTCAGGACAGCACTTTAGAGATGTCCCTGGAATTCTTGCCTGAGATCTGCAATAAATTAGAACCTAGATTCTTCCTTAGCCTCGGTCTCTTTTAGCATGAGATATGGCCTGTTGGGGCTCTAAACATAGTTCCCTCATTGTCGACTGCCTTTGGGGTCCCATTGGTTCTCCTAGGGAAGTTTCAGAACATGACGTGAGAAGGCTGCTGGGAATTTGTGTACTCAGGTCACCCATGGAGTTACCACGATAGGTGTACATCCTCATTGCCTTTGTCCATGTCCAACTGAGGTCCTCTTCCCTTTACTCACTGGATGGAGTAGATGGACTTTCCACTCACGTGTTCACTAAAATATAGGCCATATAGGATGTGGGGAATGTTCCCTCCAGAGTTTTCTTTGGGATCAGAGTTTCCTCGGGAGTCCTGCCACATCCTGCCTGAGATCACTCTTGCCCATAGAGGAATCAAAGGATGCCCTTTTTTTTTTTGATTCTGGATCCTAGGTTATGATCTTCATCCTCTGAGGGCAGCCTCTAAGCGAGAAATAACAAAGATGGCATAGGTGGGCTCCACATAGGATTTCAGGGAGACGATGTTCAGGTGCTGGGCATGTAGTGATGTAGCAGCACCCAGACAGGATGAGCCCTGGTGCTAAGTTCTAGTAGAGTATCCCATGCTAGGAAGTTAAGTGGTCAAAAAGAGGTATGAAGGCTAAGGGTTGCCTACTTTTGCTTTTCTATCCATAAAAGAGACCATGATTTATGCAAGCAACAGGGTTTGGAGCAGGCCTGAAGTTGGCATTGATAAAACATTTGCTCTAATTTATTGTCTTTTCATGTGTGTTTCTGAAAGAACCATTTGCAGGTGATTCATATTCTACACTCATTATTTACTTAACAGGCTTTATGAATTCATCTATTCCACACTATTGAGAAGCTTACCTTTGTGTTTGTGGGAAGTGCAGCCTGAGTTATTGTCTGAATAAATCACATTAAATTTACCATTAGCATTGTGTGTGCATTTCTTGCTGCTGTTTTGGGACTACTTGATGCTTCTTTAAAGTAAATAAAGCCATTTAACAAATCTTGATATCACTGTGCAGGTGTTTCCCCTTTCAAGTAGCCAACTTGTTTCTCCCTGAGGAGTCAGGGCAGCTTGTGTGGATATTGCTGAGGAGATGACCTTTATGTTTTTATTTTTGAGGGAAAGTGTATTGCTGGGTAGCCCAGGTGGACCTAGAAACTTTCTTCTCCTACCTCAGCCTCCTTAGCACTGGGATTATACACATGTGTCACCATGACCAGGTAGGACTTGATTTTCTTTCCTTTCTTTCTTGGTGCTGGTACTGGGGCTGGAGATCAGAGCCTGGGCACCATCTCTTAGCTTTTTTTGCTTAAAGCTGGTCTCTACCACTTGAACTGTACCTCCTCTTCCAGACTTTTGGTAGTGAACTTGAGATGTGAATCTCAAGGACTTTCTTGCTCAATATGGCTTTGAACTGTGCTCTTCAGATCTTCACTTCCTGAGTAGCTAGGATTGTCAGTATGAGCCATAAATTTTGTCTGCCTGCACCATAAATGTTCCTTGACTTGGGAAATTCCCTACTCTTATTATTATGGACAGGAGACAGAGCCTGCTTGTCACTGTAGAGACATAACATGCCAGAATTTCACTTTCCTTTGGCATCCCTGTGGCTGGAGAGTGGGCTTGTGACTTGTTACCTCACTCTTTCCGGAGCTTACACTCACAAGTAGTGGTGATTTGCTATAAGCCATGTTGTTGCGACGCAGTTTGGTGGTGTGATTTTGACAGTGGTTATGGTAATTGCCTGATTATCTTTTTCTTTATCCATTATTCATGGCTGACACTGTGACCTTCCCGGGGAGCCAATGAGTAGCCTTTCCAAGCAAAACAAAATGAGCAACCCCAAACAACAACAATCCTCACCTGCCTTTTCTGCTTAAATTTCTGAGAGCCGGTCAAGCCAGATGGACTGTTGACTAATGTAGTTTTTGCATTCCAAACCCCAGAAGTTAGTGCCAGATTGCCCTCCAAAGAAGGGGAGGGCCCGTTCACATTCCTGTCAACAGGGTGCGCAGCCTCCAGCTTTCTGTCCTTACCAGAGCACAGTTTACATTGCCTAATAGTGATCTATTTCTGAAAGTGGAAGCATTTCTTATTTCTTTAATCTTTTAACTCAGGGAGTGGCACATTTTAGGCACTTACATGTTTCCTCAAGAATGAGTGAAAGGAATTGTCTACAAAGGGTTTGGAAAAAGACTGCACGGCCAGAAGCACAGTGAGAGTTAGGAAGACTCCGGGCACATCTGTATTCATGGGTAGGAGCTAATGCCCTCTCCTCCAGGAAGCAAGCCACTGGACCGAGACTTCACAGTTTGCGAGTTAAAGCAGCCCTCGGCTTACTGGACGTCTAGGTCACAGTCCTTGGTAAAGGAGGCTGGCTACAGGGCTGCTGCCTCACAGTTCCGGCCTTGAAATGATGTACAAAAGATTCAGCTGAAAGCTATGGAACTGTCAGAAAATCAACCTGGAAAAGGAGGAAGGCTAATGACTACCCATTTGGAAAATTGCCTTTGTATGTAACTGGACAGGATGGGGCAGGCGTGTGTGTGTGTGTGTGTGTGTGTGTGTGTGTGTGTGTGTAGCACTGCCTTTTTAAAGCTATATTTTTCATTTCTCTTTTTCTTTGTATTGCTTCCAAATCAAGGCAAGAGTATTGCTTGCCTTGAGCTGCATAAATGAAAATGAAGATTATAGCAGTTGTGTGCTTTCAATAATGGATTGGTAATACCTCTCTTTAGGAAATGAAGCAAAGTTGTTACCAGAATGACACCAAGAGGGGCTGAAGGGGTGTGGGGTCCCAATTCTACATCCTTTCTGATATCCACCAACGGATGCATTGGTGTTCAGTCAAATGATAGAATAAGACTCAATTGTGGACTGTTCAGTCAGTTCTCATCTTATTTAAAGGGGCCTTTCTGACATCCTTGGCATCACAGCTTGATAGAAAAATATTCACAAAACCAAGATCGTTTGGAAGAGAACATCTATAAAATTGGGTGACCCGATAGGTTACACGTTGGCACGGAACATGAAATATAACCCTATCACCGCGATGGGAAAGAGCTTTGTTTTCAGGTTGCACACTTGGAGTTGGGCTTTTTGGCTATAATCCCGCCACACAGCCCATGCCTCTGCAGATCAAAGGGGCACTGCCCTGGCTTTTTTTTTTTTTTTTTTGCCAGAAGTTCTAGCCAGGCGGCAAACACAGTATGTGGTTCCTTACGTTGCCACTGGAGGGCGCTGTGGCACCAAGAACGCTTCAAGGGCATACAACTGACAGAATGGCTATCTCCAAGGAGTAAGTAATGACTGTCACAGGCACTGATTTTTCTTGAATTCGAGACTAGGATTTTAAAGACACGGTTATGAATTAGCGACAATAAAATACCCGGCAGATGAAGCTGGGTCTTGGATCCCCTGGGGTTGCTTTCTAACTGCTTTGGAACTCATTTTCCTCTCCTGTGGGACTGGGTCTCATTTGCAGCCCAGAGGCACAGGTTTTATCTGTGGTGGAAACGTCCTCCAAAAATGACACAAGTGCTAAAGTTGCAGCATGTACTATTTATTCCAAAATACTTTTGAAAACAGGATTTTATGCTTTTTCCCCTCCCTCCGTCAGTCAGTATTAGCAGCAGGTATCAGCCGCTGCATGGGCTACAGGAATTGGCCTGCCTGCTGAAATTCAGGATGCCTCACCCCCCAAAAACAACAACAACAACAACAAAATGAATTTCAGATGGGCAATCAACAATGGCTTCACATTAATGTATAGTAAACATTGGATGGATCATACTTATACTAAATACTTATTATCTCCAGTTCAAATTTCACTGGATTTTTTTGGTATCTTTATAAGACATCTAACACAAGGGTGGGTAACTCAGGTGTGGATGTGGGAAATTACTCCCAGGGAACTCAGTGTCTCCGGATGGTGGGAGCTGAAGCTAATCACAGAAATGAGGTGATTGGTAACAGGTACACATGTCCGCTTGGACAATAATAGGCTCAGCCCTGTCTGTAGGAAGGGATTTCAGAGGAAGAGATTTCTTACTTAGAAGCAGTCATTGGAGATCATGTTTGGCTATATTTTCACCCTAATATCTATATAGGCACACCAGCTTTGGGCAGGTTTCAGGTTCAACCAGTGGACATTATGCCTTGCTTCTGAGAGGCCTTATATTCATGCTGCATTGACACCGTGAATTGTAAATGGCACATCAAACACTTTGAATGTGAGGCTTCTTAAGTCCCTGAGCTCCCTATGTATCCATGTCACCTCCTCTGACTCCTCCCAAGGCTCTTCCACTGGCTAGAGCCCTCCCTGAATGGGTGGAGACACACATCCAGAAGTTTCAGCGTATGGTTTATTAGATCAACCAGAGCAATGGAAGAGCTTCAAGTCTCTGGCTCTCCATTACAGACATTCTCCCGGTGTAAGTATCCAAACTCTAACCCTAAGCCTACCATTGCCTCATGGGGTAACTTGGGCTAAATATCCTTTCTGGACCTGAGTCGTCCCTATCTAAGAGCTGTCCTTTGCAGATGGCATACTCTGTAGATTAGAAAATGGACTGTTTCTCTGTGCATGGGAACTGTCTTTGTTGTGGCTAGCAACATACATCTTTTGCACTGTTTAGTTTCCTTAAAGAATGTGTTTGAATAGTCTCAGATACACACATTTATTGATTTCCAGGAAGCAGCAGGTCCTAGACACACCTCGTGCTAGACTAGTCTATGGTCTGAGAGAGCTACTTAGAGAGAGAGAGAGAGAGAGAGAGAGAGAGAGAGAGAGAGAGAGAGAGTTAGAAGTTAGAAGGCAGGCTTAGGGAGGGTTTCTGGCAGGACAGCATTGCGGGGCTGCCATGCAAGTTTTCATCTGCAGATACCAGACCCTATTCTGAAAGTGGGGCTTGCTATGGCACTCACATATGCACAGACTAGGGAAATATGATTTCCTCAACAGGCTGTGGGCCCTAGAGGGCATCATTTGCATACCTCATCCTTACACCTCTCCCACCTCTCACATTTGATCTGGCTTTACTTACTGTATGACATCTGTCATTTAATGCAACATGAGTTATGTTCTTATTAACAGATCATTAGACATTTCCCCTACCAGAATGTCAGGTTCTGGAAGCAGAGGTTTTGTGGCATCCTGTTTACCACTCTTTTCTCAAAACTTAGGACAACTGTTGGAAAAACATTTGTTGCATCAGCTCATAACCACTCTTTAGAGCTTGTAAGAGAAACCGCGAAGGATGGATAGGTTCCTTGAATTGGATGTGTCAATTCTATCTCCATCTCAAATGAGCTGCATGGCTTTTAGGTAAGTACATCAATCTCTCTTAGCTATTAGCAGATTCCTTATGTATATTTGTCGATGAAATAAAGAGGATGTATCTTTGAGCACTATTTTTTACACCTACCCAAAGGACTATATGATAAATCCATTAGTCTACCTGAGAGATTCAGGATATTGCCAACTGAAATCTTAATACTCCTCTGCCAGGTTTTGGGGATGAGGATACAGTTTTTTTTTTGCAGTACTTAAGACTTTGAACTCAGGGCCTCACACTACCATTTGAGGCATGCCACCACATAACTTTTTGTTTTACTTATTTTTGTGATTGGGTGTAACTGTTTTTGCCCTGACTGGCCTGGGACTGACATCCTCCCTTCTAAGCCTCCTGTGGAACAAAAATTATAGACTTGTATTACCATGCTCACCTTGAGACCGAGTCTCAACTTTTTGCCTGAGCTGTCTTCAAACTATAATCCTCCCAAGAGCTCAATAATCTTACCTGTGTTACTGGGCTGCTGTTAGGATAGGATGAGATCAGATGAACTGTTCTGATTGTCCCAAACCCTGCCATTAGAACAATGCTGCTGCTGCATTATCACTTAGCATTTGGCCAGTCCTTGACCTTGTGTGTGCCCCTGTAAGTGAGTGGTGATTTTGACCAGAAAAACCTGGTCCCCTCATCCTTGATGCACATGATGTATGGTTCCTGTGTGTAGCCTCATCAAAAGAACCTTGGGATATAATAGTCATATTGGAGAGAAGCTCAACTTGGATGGTGTACTTTCTAGTATATTTGTTTCCCCAACTGGACCTGTATTTGCCCTTCTGACAGAATGATCGGTCAAAGGTAGGCATGAGGGAGCAGAGGCCAGGCCTGGTTTGTTGAAGCAGTTCCTCTGCAGACTTTCATTAATTCCTACTCCACCTGCCACCTGGGCCATGCTCTATGGCTTCCTTCTCTTGATAGGCTGCAGCTGTGCTGGGTACTGAGCTTTTTTTTTTTTTTCTGAGACTGAAGGCAGACATTGTCCAGGGCTCTATCTATTAGTTGCTGCCCAGAACAATAGACATGGCTTTGTCCCAGGAGATCGTCTCAAGAGGCCTGACTAGGCCAGGGGGGCCATACCAGTTCATTTGGCTTATATTAACCTGCTAGGGCTTTTCATCTAGTCCAAGCTTGTCTTGCAAATCCACTTCCCCAAATCAATGGTTTTCATTAGATTCTGTAATATGAGAAGTTGCAGCATCTGTAAGCACTTTGACAAATATGTGAATGAACTCTAGGCTCATGTGTGGAGATGCAGGAATAATAGGACAGACTTAGTGACTCTTTGTTCTTTTATTTTCTCCTCCAGGAAGAAAAAAAGCCATTGGAATAAAAGACTGAAATAACTTTACCCAGAGTGTTCATTCATTCATTTCCTCCTTCATCAATGCCAGCTCACCTATGTTTGGCCAGGACATGTTAGATAGATCAACTGTGTATAGACGATCAGATCTCGACTGGGGTGCCACTTCATTTCAGGTTCTAGTCCTTTTAGCCGTTCTTTGGGAAGTAGAGGGTTGTCCATTGGAAGAGGAAATGGAGTAAGCTTGAATAAAGATAAAAGTGTGTTGAATGGGAGTGAAACGGGGTGGGAGGGAGCTTGAAATTCATAATTGGATTCAACCTGGGCTGTACTGCAATCCAGAAGAGGGATAGCAAATGCAGCCCTTCGTGCACATCATGTATTGTTAACTTGAACCGCAAAAGGATTCTAAAACTGTGTACTGATGAAGTGCTTGAGGATGGAAGTAGGCCCAGACAAAGTCAACTCACAATGGCTTCCAGAGACGTAGGAAGGGGAGTGGTATATCAGTGCTTCTACAGCTGTAGATCTAAATAGTCATAATTCTAGCATGTTATGGGGCTGGGAAGGTGGCTCAGTGGTAGAGCGCTTGTCTTGCCTGCATAAGGCCCTGGGTGCGATTCCTCAGTACCACATAAGCAGGAAAAAAAGGCCTGCAGTGGCGCTGTGGCTCAAGTGGTAGAGCACTAGCCTTGAGCTGAAGATCTGAGGGACAGCGCCTAGGCCCAGAGTTCAGGTCCAAGATCGGACCCAAAAAATAAATAAGTAAATAAATTCTAGCATGTTATATACAGGTTTTTTTTGCTATAGAATCTTAGCCTGTAAATTCATATCTTCATTGGACTCCCCCAGAATCAGTCTCTAAAATAAGGATTAACGAGTTGGATCTAATCAGTTTATTTGGGAGGCTGCATTAATTAGGATTCTCCAGAGAAACAGAAACAGCAGGAAGGACACATACACACGTTTTTTCCTCCCCCTTCGACTCAGTTATATTTTAGGAATTCAATCATAATAGTGGGGACTGGCAAGTCTGAAATTTGCTGAGCAAGGCAGCAAGTTAGAAACTCCAAGAAGAGTTTATATTGCAGCTTTACTCTAAAAATAACATGTTGACAGAATTCTTTCCTCTTCGGGGATCTTCAGTCCTTTCTTTTAAGGTCTTCAATTAGATAAGCCCTACTGACATTATGGAGGGTAATGTGCTTTACTTAAAATATACTAGTTTAAATATTAATACACAATTTCATCTATTTTCCTGTGACACATTTTTATTCTTTATGGATGAATAATCCTACATTTAAATATATTCTTTTTGTTTAGTAATTCCATAGTTTGACTCTTATGAACACTGCTGCTATAACCATGAATGTGTTGGTATTTCTTCAGGTATACATGCAGGAGTTTTGTAGCAGGATCATGTGATGGTTTAGTGTATTGAGCAACCACCTTTATACTGATTCCCATAGTGGTTGCACTAAATTTCATTCCCACCAACAGTGTATAAGAATTTCTTTTCCCCTTTGTCCTTGTTGATATTAACCAAAATATAGCTTCATATAGCATCTGGATTGTGATTGACTACAACATGAGTACCATGGGATTAGCAAGTTGATAGATAGGATAAATTTTTCACAGAGGTGACCTCAGGAAATACTCATAGAGGAAGAAGTGATACAAGGAATGGACATGGCTCAAGTGGTACAGCACCTGCCTGGCAAGCACAAAGCTTAAGTTCAATCCTCAGTACTAAAACAGAAAGTCTACAAAACAGAAAATAATGCATTCACCTTCTTTGTTGAGAATTTGTAAGAATAAAATGAGTAAATTGATATGAAAGTACTAGAATTTTAGTCATTATAAACGAAGTATTAATCAAATAAGTATAAAGCTAAAATTTTAAATTAAAATAAATATCCTTTAAAAGTATTCTGCTTAATTAAGATTACACTTCTAGATACTATGCCAAGGAAATTCCAATTCATCTTTCCATTGTTACTGATGATATCATATTTTCCATGAGGCTTTCTCTGAGTCCTTTGACCAGCTTCCATGTTAAACAGTCTCAGAACACCCTATCCTTTTCCTTCAGCTCTAGTCTTTCTTACGAAGAAGCCATTTATTTACTGTTTACTACAGGTTCCTCAATACCAAGCAGAATCCCTGGAATGCACATTCAACAAATATGTAACTTAAAACAACTAACAAAATGTGGTGGAAATGAAAGGGTTTGGTATCCCTACAAATTAGTGAAGACTATAAAACAAATATATATAATCACTCAAACCATGACTTGGAAGTTATCTTTAGTAATCTATTGTTCAAAAAGTAATAAGTACTTTTCAATTATTTGGGGAAAATTAATTCATTGGAGACTCTTTGTTTCTATTTTTTTGTGGTGCTGGGGATGAAATCTAGGGCCTTACACATTATACACTCTATGCACTGAGTTACATCCCCAACACTAAGTTACTTAACTGTATTTGTACTACAGATTTCTTTGGATAATGTTCCTCAAAGATGAATTAGTCAGAATGGGTTAGATTATGCTTTGCTAACAAATTACCCCACACCACTGAATGACACGACAAAGTTCTACTCATTCACAGAATTTCCCTCATGCAGATCAACAGAGAGCTTTGTTTTTCGTAATTACTCAGGAATACAGGCCAACATTTATCTAAGTAACATTCCCAAGAATCAACATCTAGTGGAGGAGTTGAGTCATCCTCATAAATAGAGCCTCTGAGAGGATCTACAAATATGTTGTTGTCACAGACTTCAAAAAAACCCTGGATGTCAGCAGGGGGAATGAGACATTTTTCCTCAGTGACTCATATAAAGAAAAAGAAAAAATATTATTTTATAAATAGAATGAGTAAAACAACTTCTGTATTTTGGCTATGGTCATGTGTTATTCTCCATCTTCAGTTATGTATAAGAGGATATCCTCTTTCTGCCTTATGGCCTGCAGAGCACACATCTTCACACTGAAGGACTAATCTGTACCATAGAGTCCAGGCTGACCATTTGCATTTCTTTTGCTAAAGAAATGAGAGTGCACACAACTAACTACAGCCCAGTAGAAGTCTTGAGAGGCATTTTGAGTTTCTAGTCTTCTCTGTCTCTGCCATCTTTCATTAGTTGCCAAGTTCTCACAATTTTACATTTATGTTTAATATGCTTTGTACTTCATTTCTTTTCTGTTTTATTTGATGACATTGATTTGCATTTCCTTTATGGCCAGGGATAGTGAATGTTCCCTCATGTATTTTCTGGTCAGTAGTACGTCATCTTTCAAGAACTATCTGTTCAGTGCTTTTGTCCATTTATTAATTGAGGTCTTTACTATTTTTTAGGGGTTTAGTTTTTTTGAGTTGCCTGTATATTCTCATTATTAGTCCCTTATCAGATATATAGATGGCAAAGATTGTCTCTGATTCTGTAGTCCATCTCTTCAGTACAGCGACTATTTCCTTTGCTATGCAGAAGCTTTTTCGTTTGATACAATTGCATTTGTCAGTCCTTACCCTTACTTGCTGAGCTACTGGAATTCTATTCAAGAAGTTATTGCTATGCCAATATGTTCCAGCATTTTCCCTATTCTTTCCAGTAGAAGTTTTAAAGGTTGGGGCTGGGAAGGTGGCTCAGTGGCAGAGCGCTTGCCTTGCAATGCATGAGGCCCTGGGTTTGATTCCTCAGCACCACATAAGAAAAAAGAAAAAAGCCGGAAGTGGCACTGTGGCTCAAGTGGTAGAGCGCTAGCCTTGAGCTGAAGAGCTGAGGGACAGCGCCCAGGCCCAGAGTTCAGGCCCCACGACCGGACCAAAAAAAAAAAAAAAGAAGTTTTAAAGGTTCATGTCTTCTATTAAGGTCCTTAATCCACTTTGAACTCATGTTAGTATAGGGTAAGAGACAAGGTTCCAGTTTTAGTTTTTTTCATGTGGATATCCACTTTCCCTCAGTGACATTTGTTGAAGAGGCTTTCTTCCAACGTATATTTTTGGCATCTTTATTAGTAATCAGTTGGCTGTAGTCATGTGGGCTTATTTGTAGTCTTTTATTATGTTAATTTGGTCTACATATTTGTTTTTGTTCCAATGCTGTGCTGTTTTGGTAACTATGGCTCTGTAGTATAGTTTGAAGTTAAATGTTGTGATATCTTCTGCCGTATTCTCCTATGTGAGTACTGTGATATCCTAAGGAATTTGTTTCCATGTTAGTGCAATGGGAAGAAGGTCAATGGATTGGGAGCCCTTGACTGCAGGATGATTCTGAAGAGATCATTCTACCTCTTTGGCCCTGATTCACCATATATAAAATGAGAGAGGCTGATCTTGGAAAATCTACAGCCTCTAATCCTATAGGAGTTAGTGATTCCTGGTATTTCAGTCAAGTCCCCTTGTAACCAAGCTTTGCTTGTTGAGATACCACTAAGTCTGCTTGATTTGAAAAACTTTTAAAAATTGGTGACTCGTCAAACTCCATATTCATTCAAAGACAGCAAACAGATCAACTATAGAAGTATCTTTGTACAGATCCTGTCATGGAGAGATAATGAGTGAAGTTTACAGATTTTCTTTGTAGTGTTGAGGATCAAAGCACATCTTTGTACATGCTAGATAAGATCTATCACTGACTTACAGTCCTCAAGTTTTCAGATATAGATAGAATATATTAATTTTTTTCCTGACTAAGGAATCATACAATTTTATTTCCTACAGAACTTCCAGAGGCTCTAACCTCATACTGAAATGTGGACTGGTTAATCTCTAAGCCTGTTACATAATTGTTACAATAGAGAATGTTTTGGGTTATCTCTCTATTTCAGTCTAGTCCATTTGTTCATACAAGTGTCAGTTTGGTCCTCTCTCAGTCAAGCTGTACTTTCTTCTGAATTGACTGTTTGACCATCCGTCCTTCGGTCTGTTTGCCTATCCATCTGTACATCCATATGCTTGTCCATTGATCTGTACACATATCTATTCAGTTGTCTCTCTGTCCATCCATCCTTCTCTGTCTGTCCCTCTGTCTTTGTGCCTGTGTTTCCATCTGTGTGTCAATTTATCACTCCACCATGTCTGTCCATACTTCTGTCTGTCCATTCGTTGTCTGTCTATCTGCCTGTCTGTCCATCTATCTGTCTCTCTGTTGGAAGTCTGTCCATCTGTTGTCTGTCAGTCTATTCATCTATTTGTCTGTCTATATGTCTGTTTGCCCATCCAGCTCTCTGATGTCTGTCTATCCATCTGTTATCTGTCTTTTCCTAATCTATCTGTCTGTCTGACATTGTCCATCATTATCTGTCTGCTTGTCTGTCCACTGTCTGTCTGTCTGTCAGAGGTCTATTTGTTCATATGTTCTCAGTCCATCCATTCCACTCTGCCCATACGTACATCTATCTATCTCTGTCTGATATCTGTCTATATGTTATCTGCCAATCTGTACATACATCTGTCTGGCATCTGTCTAGCCACCTATAATCTATCTGCTAATCACTATATCATCACACATGTATCCAAATCTTCATTTTTTTAATCCATTTGTCATTCTAGTCAACTGGACATGTATTTACGCATCCATTCATTCATCTATCGATCCATGTTTCCACCCACCAATCTATCAATTATTTTTCTATCTATTCTTTTATCTTTCTCTTAATCTTATTGTCTATCATTCATGCCTCTGTTTGCTCCTCCATCTTTACATTCCTTGGTTCATTGGTCAATTTGTCCATTCATCTCTGCATTCATCTGTCCATTCGTCCAATGATCCATCCATCCATCCATCCATTATTAACTTACCCATATACACATCCAACCATTTTTCCAACCATCCATCCATGACTTCATCAAATCATTTGTTTGCTATCTTTCTCTATCTGTCTATGGGTTCCTCCATAAATCTTTAAAATGTTTATGAATATTATATGTTATTTATATTATATAAATATTATATTTATAAAATTGCAAATTATAAACATATAGTATTTATATGAAAACTCTATATAGTGTTTATTGAACTAATATGGAATCTATATTAGTGGTAGAGATAGTGATAATGCTATATACTTACATTATTCTTTGAGCCTTTTGACTTTGTAAGACAAGTTTTAATAGGTCAGTTATTAAATCCTTACATTCTGAACAATTAGTTCTCCTCTTTTCATAGTCTTTATCATTATTCTTGTTTGGTTTAGGTGAGTAGGTATATGCTATGACCAATCTATGAGACAGAGGAAAAACAGCAAATTGATAAGGAAAAATAATGATATTTTGGATGCATTAGATTTGAGATCCTATGGAATATATTGAAAAGTATTTGACTATTTAAAAGTGTTATATCTGGGGGCTGGGAAGGTGGCTCAGTGGTAGAACACTTGTCTTGCATGCCTGAGGCCCTGGGTTTGACTCATCAGCACCACATAAGCAAAAAGAAAAAGGCTGGAAGTGGTGCTATGGCTCAAGTGGTACAGCACTAGCTTTGAGCTGAAGAGCTGAGGGATAGCGCCCAGGCCCAGAGTTCAGGCCCCATGACCAGACCCCCTCCATAAAAAAAAGTGTTATATCTGTAAAGAAAAGCCATACTAAATTTTAGATCTTACCATAGCAGCTCTTTCTCATATCAGCTCTAATATAGCCTCTCATCACTCTTTTTAAAAATAACCTTTATTTAACATGTGCATTACAGAAAACATATATAAGCAAAGAACAAAGTATTCCTGCCACAGGCGGTTCAATTGGACATGACTGTCTAGATCTTCCATGTACACAGGGCAATCCATATTAGATAACTGAGATCATATTTTGTGTCCTGCTTTTCCAAATGTTATGAACTCACCAATTCAGAATCCCAAAGCTACACAAAGATTTTTATAACCACACCAGCTCAATGTGTTTGGGAAAAATTCAGTTGAAAGTATTATTTTCAGTTGAGAGAGATAAGAAATGAAAAAAGCTCAAACAAGGAAAATGAAATGATGAATGGATGTAATTTATAAACATTAAAGTGAAATGCACATCAGAAGGCTGGTTCTCTGCTATAGGTCCCCAAGAAAGGGATAACTATAGCCTGATTATATTCTGGATGATGGCATTACTGCAATGTTTTTTGGGGAAATTCATTATGTATCTGTAAGTCATTAATTCATTTCACAGATTAGCTAACCAGCCAATATTGTTTGATCATCTATATGTCTTTCGGTTGATGAACAAGATGTTTTTTTTTTGTCCTGGAACAACATTCAGTCCAGAGAGAAGATACTCCCTCAAAAGATGGCAAGATAAGGTGGGGCAGTGGAATCTGAAGTAGTTTGCTGATTTTTAGAGTTTCCTGGATAATGTTAATTTAAGACCTAGAAGACAAAGTCATATAAATAAAATAGCCCAGTGATGGTTTTGTGGCGGTGATACATTGTGTACATGAAACCTTGAGACAGAAGATCTGGACGGTCAGTATTGCTGGATAGAGAAAGAAATAAGTATGTGAACAAAGGATAGGCTAAGTCATGCATCATCTTTAAAGCTATGAATTGCAAGTATCTACCACTATTTAACAAACTACTTCCACACTTCATGGCTTAAAGCAGCCATTTATTTTGTTCCCAATTTGTAATTCATTAATCTTGGAAGCTTGCCATGGATCCTTATGGTTTGAGAACTGATATTAGAAGGTCTATTTACTATTTACTTTTCTGCTTTCTTCTTTATGTGTCTTGAATTTCTTTGTCTTTGACTTTTCTCCCTAAAGGGTATTTAATCTTCCAGTATGGCTGTATCAGGTCATTTGGCTTTCTTATATGACAGCTGGTGGTTCCTAGAGAGCTTTTTAAGAAAACTAGGCACAAGGTGACTTAGTCTTGAGAGGCCCAAGGATCACATTCTATTATGTAAGCAAGTCAATATGGCCATTATAGATTCAAAAAAGCAGTTGGATTCCATCTCTTCGTGAGCAGATAGGGAAAGGATAACCAAGAATTTGTACTGATTTTAATGTGCCACAGCATGGTAAGTAGTTTGATTTCTCTTCCAAGTTCAGAGGGTTTGTTGTGATATTCTGAGGAGATTGATATGATGATGAGACAACAATTTTATTTTATTTTTTGTTTTTTTATTATGAACATGATATATAGGGGGTGCGATATAGTTATATAAGTCATGAGTACATTTCTTTTTGAACATTGTTACCTCTTCCTTATTTTTCTCCTGCTTCCTCCCCCCCCCAATATCCCACTCCTCCAAAGTTGTAAAGTTCATTTCTAACATAGTGTCACTAGACACTATATCACTGTTGCTTTGGTTTACTTTGTCCCACCCTTTCTGTGATTTCACTTCCCTTCCCCAAATCAGATAAACTTATATATAAGACAAATGGCACAGAAATTAAAAAAAGAATGACTATAGGGAATAAACCAAGGGGGGAAAAGTAAATAGAAATAACTCTAAACAGTTCACTTTACAATCCTCTTGTATCCATTTCTTGGAGCTCATTTCACTGAGCATCATTTTATATGGTGATATGCACATAGCTATTGAGCTATTGTGAGCTTTTTAAAAAGAATATCCTAGACATATTCTAGTTTTTCCAAATGAGGGAAAACATATAGCATATGATTCTTTGAGTCAGGTTTGTTTTGCATAATATGTTTTCCAAGTCTTTCCATTCCCTTACAAATGGGGAAATGAGACAAGAATTTTAAATAGGTATATTTGGCTTCAGAGTGATTGGAACATAAATTGGAGGGGAATACAAATGGATAGAGGAGCATGATTGTAGGAAACTTTGGACAGATCCATGTCAGACATGCTCACAGTGGTGGCAGTGGTGACAGAGAAAGGTAGCATGGAGTAGATATTGACTTCCGATATTCTTTCAGTCACTATGTATTCAGTAGCCCTTTGGTATTTATTTCATAAGCAGTTTCTGTGATTGTTTCATAATGTAGCCCTCTGTAAGTCTGATGGATGCACTAGAACGTGGGTGAGTGGGAATGAATCTACTTCAGTACCTCACACCCGCAAGTCTACGTGGTTTCGTTCTTCTCTAGGCAACATTTCTCACAGAAAAGCTTGCATTAAATATGAAAAAGTACCTATAAAATATCCAGGGATGATGATTTGTGTGGCATGGAATTATTTGAGCCCCAACTTTAGTTGTGGGTATTATTACCTCCAACGATTTACTCTCAGAGGTCAGAACCATGAAAAGGAAAAGGCTCTGTGCAGGATTTGGCTGTGAGTCACTGGACAGTAGCAGATAAACCCTTTCCTCTTTTTTTTTTTAAATGCTATACAGAGCAATTACAGTTCCATGAGTAAAGTAATGAGTACATGTCAGAACTTTTTCCAAACTCCTAGTGAATTAGAGGCCATTGCTTATGGGAAATAATGGAGTCCATTTTGGGCATATGAATCCCACTCGTCTTAGCAGTTGAGAGTTCTGCCTAACCCATCTCTCTGTTTGTCTCCACTGAGCACCACTTTCTCCTCTTGTCTCTCAACACTCTGAAAAATTGATATTTAGAAATTACGTCTGAGTAATGCAGTTTGGTAACTACCAGACCAAGGTGGATTCAACCCAGTGACCTCAGGGGGAAAGAATTCTTAAATGGATTTTTTTTTCTTTCAGATTTTCAAAGAAGCTGGTACTGTACTTTTCATTTCACACATCACAAATTTACATCTTCAAAAGCTGGAAAACGTCAACACCTCAGACAAATATAGTGTAAAGTATATGGACATCTGCTCACCTGGAGCAGTAGTTATCAGAGAGAAAACTGTAATCTCCTAGACTAGGCCAGCATTAGACTTGTATGCTTAGACCTGTCTTAAGGCCGTCTTCAACCTTCTTAGCTTTGTATAACATAAAAGTCCAGGCAGCACATACCCTGGATTAAGCTTCTGGTAAAAAGAGAAATTTGTTTCAACAGAAAATCAACAGTGAAGCCGTTGTGTTTCACTGGAATGAGGCAGGGTTGGAAGAGCTTAGCTTCCCACTGTGGTGTAACACCTTCACAGGGGCCTTCCTGTCCAGCCCAAGCCTGTTGGGATAGGAGTCAGCATTCCACAGGTATTTCCTGAGAGCCTCTCTTATGGTCTCCTCTCAACGTGTGCATTCATGGCCAGGTCATTTATCCTGCCTGCCACCTTGGGCTGATGAAAATGTTACTTTGACTTATGGCTTGAGCACTTCCTTAGAAAGTTGGGGACCCCAAGTGAGTTTTATCCCTAAGTTTTCTTCATGGAAAGCTTTTCATTGTTTATAGTCTGTGAATTTTGGATGGCAGCCAATGCTGAAGGCAAAAGGAAGGCTTTCTCTGTGGGATTTTGCCTGCATTCACCACCATGATAAATATGCAATGTTATTACTAGTTTATTTGACATTACAGAAATAATGTCTTTGTGTACAAGGACAGATGTGTGGTTTGCATGTTCATAAATACATTGTCCTATGCTGTTAATTGGCAATCATGTTTTTATTTAATTATTATGACATTGATGTTACCTTTTTTTTCAATCCTAATATATTACATAGTAAAACACAGCCATTTTTGTATTGAGCAGAACTACCTTTCTACCACATCTGTCTTTTAATTTCTGAAAGGAGACAATTATGCTAACATTCAACAGTACAACACATTTATGTTTGGGATAAAGAATTGGTAGCTGATTAGAGGAGAACCATTTGACTTTGAGAATGGCTATCTTTTCTGATAAACAAGTGAGGGGGAATAGTAAAGCCTTTCCTGACAACTTTTGGGCCTAGTAGGAATGATCCTTGTTGGCTTGGTTACAGGGTTGGGTGTTCAGTCTTGAGCTGTCTCAGGTTGCTAGACATGAGGATAGATTTAAACTTACTGAAACACTGGAGAGTAATATACAAGCAAGAGGGAATGCATCTATGTCTACTTCTCAGTGCCAAAACACATGGGAACAGAATCATTTAGCCAAAAATTGCTTAGAGAAATATGTGGCTTGAAGGTGGCTATTTTTTCCCCCACCACTGAGGAATGATCTTTTGACCCTGCTCCCAAGCAAAGATCCTCTCTTTAGTGACCTCACATTCAGGATCTCTCTTCCTTTGTAGTGGACACAATAATTTCTGCGTGCCAGTGACTCACATCTGTAATCTAAAGATCACGGTTTGAAGCCAGCTTGGGCAAGAAAGTCTGTGAGACTCTTATCTCCAATTAATCTCCAAAAAGATGGAAGTGGAACTGTGGTTCAAGTGGTAGAATGCTAGCCTTGAGCAAAAAAGCTTAAGGACAATGCCAGGCCCTGAATTCAAGCCTCAGGAAAGGCACAAAACAAAACAAACACTCATAATTTTTACTCATAAATTAAAATTAATTAACAAATCTTTTAAAACTCATGTCCATTGAAGCAATGATGTTCATGATTCCCATGTGATGCTCGCAAACATGGGTCTCATTAAGTTATTTTATTTTTGAATTAACATATATTAATAATATAGGGAGATTCATTAAAATGATTCCATAGATGCATATAGTGACTTTATTTGAATTGGAGTCATTTTGTACTATTTTCTATGCTAGTTACCCCTTCCCCCAATTTATACACTAATTTTCTTTAGATGATATGCATTATTTTTGGCTCCAGAACTTGTCTATTTTCAGATAAAGGGTGCTGACACTTTTTAGCTCCACAGGTACACAGGATTCATGAGACTGACTTATCTCAGTGTATATTTGATGCATTTTGTGGCAGTCACATTTCTTTTTTGTGTACTGTAGCCATGTACTAGAGCTGTATTTGAACAAAAGGAGGAAGCAGCGATCAAGGGTAAAATTCAGGTTTAACTCCCTGCTCAAGTCTTGTATAGTCAAGAGGATTGTGAGCCACTGTTGTCCCCGAATGGCTAACCCAGAATATATACGCATATTTCAAAGCTATTTGTTCTTACTGCAAGCCCTATTTCCCGGCACTTTGCCAAGAACCAATGTATATACTGTGCCACCTTGAAGCAGCCTAGAAAATGGAATAGCTGAGTACCAACTTGAGCGTAGTCCATGGTCCTCTTGAAACATTGATCCATGCAGGTTCTTTAACAACGCAGACTATCCTCAATGACTCAGGTAACCCAAGGTGGCAGGAAGGAGACTTTTTGCCATCTGATATAAATACTCTCGTGGCCTTATTTGGACCCTCATGGAACAAGGTTGCTTTGGACCACAAAAGAATCTGGGAGAATTTGTGCTGTAGCAATGCCTGAGGAGGGAAATACTAGCCAGCCCATGCTTTTATTTACCAGTAGGTGAGTCAGACATCTGGAAAGATGATAAGTATCTTAGAACAGTTATTACCTCCCTGTCAAAAGTTTGACAGTTGAGCTGAGGTCTAATATTTCTAACAACAAGAGCAAAATGTTGCTCTTGTAATGGCTGGTCCTGAAAGAAAAGAGTGTCCGGATCCCTAAGGCACTGCCTTGTATTTTCATTCTTTTGACTGGCCTTGCACCTCATAAATTTGTCAGTCATTTCAAATAACATTTCTGTTTGTGTTGGGCAAAGCATTTTCAGTATTTTATAGGAACTATTTGACAAGCTGGTAAGACATGAAGACTGGATTTCCCATTGAAATAAGGCAAGAAAATGAGTTTTTAACTGATCATTTCTTTGCTACCTCTAATGCTGCATACCTATTAAAAAGCTAGTGTCACATTTCCTTCACATTGGAGAATTTAAGTTGAATCTTCTCATTTGTATTGCCATCTGGTGTGCTACTAACAGTCTTAGAGAGTAAGAGGCCATCTGTTAATACTTTTTCCAGGAAGCTTTTTATAGAGCAGTGAAGTGGCAACTCTCAAAAACACATTGTAATGACTTCCATGATCTTGGGTAATATGTACAAGTTGAAGCTAGTATTTTATTTTTACAAACATTTCTTCTATTGGGGAGAGAAAGGAATGCAGACATCGTATGTATTTTCAAGCACAAAATATTTTCCTCTAAAATGTAGAGAGCCATCAGGTTAACAAGTTATTCATCTGATAATGTTTCAAATAAGTTTATAGGCATATTGTATTATAATTATTATTTTATAAGTATATTATATACTGCGAAATAATAATAATGGTGATTATGTTAGTGGCTTATGGACTATTGTCTTTCAACTAAGATGCCAAATGCTTTATATGCAGTTTTATTTTATCCTTACAATAACTATGAGAAACATCTGTTGATATTATACAACTTACAGATAAGACAAACAATTGGTCAGCTGGCACTGTTGGCTCCCACATGTAATCCTAGCTATTCAGGAGGCTGACATTTTAGGATTGAGGTTTGAAGCAAGTCCTGGCTGGAAAGTCCATATGAGCAGGAAAGTCCATGAGTCTCTTATCTCCAATAAACCACTCAGGAAAAAAAACCAAAAGTGGTGCTGTGACTCAAGTGGTAGAGCACTAGCCTTGAGCAAAAGGAGTTCATGGACAGTGGCCAGGCCCCAAGTTTAAGTCCCAGGACCAGCAAAAAATTTAAAAAATGAATTGTTCAGAAAAAATTAATAACTTGCTCATGGCACAGAGGTAGTAAGAGCAAGCATTGAACAATTAACATTTTTTTCTGACTCCAAAGCTTTTGCTGCTCTTTATGGAGTATTCTTTTCTCTCTGTCTTGTGAAACTATGAACACTCACCCTTTTGTCACCATCCAGATATGAGCAGTGAGATTGTCTATTACCAAACGTAAAGTTGATCAGGGACAGCTCCTGGTTTGAATTAATAACAATATGGGCCACTCTGAGGTAGGTTTTACTATTGTTACAAATAACCTGCAAATGCAAATGACTTCGTAGAACAACCTATTGGAAATTCAGACTCCAATGCAAGTCGAGTTAGAACATGGAGCATAATGGGCAAGATGTAGGTCACAGTGTTTCTGTCTTCATGAATAGACCAGTGGCATCACACAAGGACAAGTTTAGTTTCCATTTGCTTTCTTTGCCCTATTACTTGCCCCTGCTGCAAGTGTTCTCCGCCCCTCTCTATTGTGCAGCAAAAGCTGCTTCTCCTCACCTAGACCCACATCTTAGTGACCTAAGGAAGGATTTGCCCAACTCAAGTTGGAAGATAAAAGTTTCCTCACACTTGTCTGGAGCAATTTTAATCCTAACCCAGGTGTACCAAGAAAGAGAGGATGAAGACTATATTTGGAGCTATCTCTCTTGTCATGACAGTGACATATTGCAGTCCATTGAAAGGCTTCTGCCCATTGGACAGTTTTCAATTTGAGGTTATAATAAATGTTCCTCTGCTGTATGTTTGAATTGAGTGTGCTGTAATGTAGTTCTATATTTTTTTGTCTGATGTTACTAATTGCTCTTCAAGTATTGCTTCTTGTCCTTTTTAACCAGCAATTATCATATTTGTGCTCTGAGTCTTTAGCCTATAAAACATATGAAACTGCTGGATACAAATCATGCCAGTATCTTTTACATCCACTTGATTTTATTCTAAAGGTGATTTCAGATCATATTGTTGAATTTTATTTTTTGGTTAATGTTACAGTATTTCAGTAGCAATTGCTTTTAAAAAACATTTACTCTTAGCATGTTTCCACTATATTCAAAAGTAGGGTGTGTTCTTGTATTTGAGAGGTAAGCCAGTGGTGGAGGTATTAGTGATGGTAATTAATTTGGGGGAGGCATGGTACTGGGGGTGGACTCAGGAACTGGTACTTGCTGGGGAAGTGTTCTAGCTCTTGAGCCAGTCTTCAGATCTTCTTTTTGTTTTTTAATTGTCGGTCATGGGGCCTGAACTCTGGGCTTGGGCTCTGTCCCTTAGCTCTTCAGCTCAAGGTGAGCACTCTACCACTTGAGCCACAGCTCCACTTCTGGTTTTTTGGTGGTTAATTGGAGATGAGTCTCATGGACTTTCCTGCCCTGGCTGGCTTTAAATTGTGATCCTCAGATCTCAGCTTCCTGAGTAGCTAGGATTACAGCTCAGAATTTTATCCAGGCCAGCCTCAAGCTTAGATCCTCCTACCTCTGCCTCTTGATTAGCTGGGCTTACAGGTGTAAGTCACCACTTAAGTCCTTATATTTATGTGTTTTTACATAAAGTTTACAAGAAAAATTGAAGAACAATCTGAACAAGCCTGTTGATTAGGAATCCTTATACACTGGTGGCTCTTCATCAGACCATAGAGTGTGTACATCCATTCAAAGACCCAGTGGCCAAGTTGCCTTTGCTAGACTTTTCTAGCATTTATAAACAAAGCACTATTTTAAATATATTTGACCTTATTTGTATTTTTTTCTTTAACATTTACCATTTATCTCTGTACATATGAAAGTAATACATATTGTGTTGGTCTATTTGTGATGTTAGAATACCACAACTTGGGAAACTTATAAAGAACAGAAATTCATCTTCTATTAGTTGCAGAGGCTGAGAAGTTCAAAAGTGAGATTCTAGAGTTTTGTTGCGTCCTTGAGAAGGGACCCACAAGTTGTCCTCACATAGCAAAAGGGCAAAGAAAACAAATGAAAACTAAACTTGTCCTTGTGTGGTGCCATCAGTCTATTCATGAAGACAGAAACACAGTGACCAACATCTTGCTCATTATGCCCCATGTTCTAACCAGATGTATTAGAGTCTGAATTTCCAATATACATTTTTGAGGACTCATTCAAACCACAGCATATCCTATTGCTGAACACTTGGAAAGATATAGCAAATATGATGATAATGAGTCTATTAAAATAATAACCACTTTTGAACATTTTGTGTGCTTCACCCATTGCACTCATCCCCCCAGTGATTTAGTAGCTCATTATGTACTATCGTGGCAACATGTAATGTCCTCAAAGTACTTATTAAATCCATAATTATGTCTTTGTGTATATAATATTTAATAGATCTGCCATGCTAGAGTACAATGAAGAGAGGCTCATGTCTTTGTTTACAATTCTATCATTAGACTCTATCACAGTTCTTGACATAATGAGTACTTAATATTTATTGGATACATGAATAAAATACACACATATAGTTTCAAATTATGTAACTGAATTTCCTTTTGATAATATATCAGTACTTCACTTTAAATGTTTAAAATATATTTTTTATCTTATTAGGTAGACATTTTCAAAATAGGCTTTCTATTTTATTATCGTATATTGCTTGTACAGGGGTTGTATTGTGACATTTCTATACATACAGATTGGCATATTCAAGTAGAAATGAAACAAATGGTGTAGATATTTATATGTTTAAAATATGCATTAAAACTGAGATCATAGTTTAATAGTAAATGACAGCATGATTTTGATAGCATTATATTATAGTTTACTGTATTTTACAAATATTTTTATCATTAATTTTGTTATAATTTTAAATGACTATGTAGTATCTTATAGAAAGACCAGGATTTCTTTAGTCATTTCCTTAACATCAACTATCTGTGCTATTTTTAGCATTTTGCTTATATGTACTGCTGGAGATTATTCATACTTTCATAGTAACAGGAAACGTGATATATCCTTGGAATAACTAGATGTACTAAATAAGTATGAATGAATTTCTTTAAGGCTTTTTTATATTGTACTTTAGAAAATATGTGCTCATTTGTATCATCATCCACATGTCCTGATCTGTTTCCTTCCTGACAAGCATTTTACATTATGATTCCCTATTATATTAGCCAATTTATAGACTTAAAATATTATTTATCTTTTTATGCTTATTTGTAATACTCCTTTGCATATTAAAGTTCTGACCCTTGTCTATCACATATACTACATTATAATTTATCTTGTTATTTCTGTTTTATTCTTATGATCCTGTTGAAATATGTAAATTAAAATAGTTATCTAGTCGACACTAGCAGTTTATCTTTTGTAACTTTAATGAAATTTAAAGAGTTGTAAATACATGAATTTGATCATGACACACTGTAGACCTGTATTAAATTAGCACACAGATTTCATATACAATTTTTGAAATAACTTTTTAAAGGAAACAATTATTTCTTCCCCAAGATGGTTATATTCATCACTATAATTTCGTTTATTTTAATCTAGTGGGTAAACATTTCCTACTCAGCTATTGAATTCTTATGCTATTTAGAATAACATACAAGATAGTGATACACTTTATTTTTCCTCACATTTGACCAATTCGACTCCACTCAAGCCCCTTTCCTCTTGCCTAAACAGAAGTTTAAATGGAACCAGGTAACTTGAAGAGATAGGTAAGGGGATGGAATGATAGAAGGGGTGACATTGATTGGGATACATTATATTTATATACTGATTTGTTGAATTGAGAAAAAGAGAAAAAGATGCATGGTACACATAAATTGAATTGAAACTCCTTTTTATGATTAGAGATAAAAATAAAATAGTTTTGTTTGTAAATGGAGCCTCCTTTTAAAACTGTACTGAATATTCTAATTTGTTATGGTTTGAAAAGAGAATACTGTAAATATTATATGTATTTTGTAACTGAATTTTCATAGTAGTCCTTGTAGTTTATTCTTTCAGTTCCAAAAGTAGAGTGTTACAGAATTTATAAATATGATGTTTGAATTCTAATTTTTGATATTGCTTTATTTTTCTTTACTATACATTTATCTATGGATATATATTTAAATTTCATTGTATAGGTGATATACAGAGAGGTTACAGGTACATGGTTCAGATAATGAATCCATTCCCTTTGGAACAGTGTCATCCCCTCCCTCATTCTCTCCGAGTTTTTTTCTTCCCGACTTCCATCCCCCTAAAGTTTAGTGTTTAGTGGTTTCACTGCTAAAATTCTTCACCGTTTGCCCACCATTTCTGTGCCTCTTTCCCCTCTCCAAATCAGATAAACATATACAAAACAAAGGGTACAGAAATCAAAAAGAGTGACAGAAGGGAATTAACCAAATAAAAAAGGAAAGAAGAAAAGAAAAGAAAAAGAACTGGAAATAGTATAGTGAAAAAAAAAACTGTTACTTCCATTTCTTGGAGTTCATTTCAACAGGCATCATTTTTTTATATGATCTTATGTCCATAGCTATTAAGCCCTTGAATTCCTTTCCTAAGAATATCCTCCTTTGTTCTTCTGTGTGATTGTTTACATTGTTGTTTAATTAATCATGTCCAGATGTAATTATTTGTCTTTTACTATCCATTGGGTTTACTTGTAGATTTATAGGCACATTCTAATTTATCACAAATGAGATCAACATCTCTGGTCATAAAAGAAATGCAATTCAAAACAACATTGAGATTCTACCTCACCCCATTAAGAATGGGTATAATCAAGAAATCTAATAACAACAGATGCTGGAGGGGATGTGGCCAAAAGGAACGCTACTACACTGTTGGTGGGAGTGTAAACTTGTTCAACCACTCTGGAAAGCAGTACGGAGGTTCCTCAAAAGACTGCACATAGAGCTCCCCTATGACCCAGCAATGCTGCTTTCTGGGCATTTACCCAAATGACCACAAACAATGCCATAAACCTACCAGTACAACTATGTCTATTGCAGCATTATTCACCATAGCTGGAACCAATCTCAGTAGATGCATGGATCAAGGAAATTCTATGTTTCCATCAGAAAGAATGATACTGCCCCATCTGTAAGGAAATGGAAAGACTTGTAAAAAATCATTTTAAGGGAAGTAAGCCAGACCCAAAGAAACATAGGTCCCTTATTTGCAATACTTAGCATATATCTAGGATAATCTTAGCAGTTGAGCAGAACAGCTCAATAGCTACATACATATGACCATATAAGATGATTCCAAGTGAAACCAACACAAGAGCTTTTTCTTTGCTGTTGTTGTTTTTAATGTACTATGTGATTTCTTCTTTCTTTTGTGTGTTCTTCCCCCTATAGTTTATCCCTTCTGTATTTGATTTCAGTACCCTCGTATTGTATATATGTTTATCTGAACTAGGGAAGGGAAGGGGAACAACAGAATGGTGAGATAAAGGACAAGGGGGGAACCAATGCAACAGTGATACTCAAAGACAATATGTTGGAAACGATCTGTACAACTTGGGGGGCAGGGGGAGGGAAACTGGGAGAAAAATGAGGGAGGGGGTAACAAGTTCAACAAGAAATGTACTCATTACCTTACTTATGTAACTGTAACCCCTTTGTACAACAAAACAAAACAAAAAACCCAAATGAGAAAAACCATACAGCCCTTGTTTCTTTAGGTCTGGCCTACTTTGCTCAGTACAAATTTTTTCTAAGTCTTTCTATTTCCTTAGGAATGGGCAATGCCATTGTTTTTGATGTAAGCATAGAATTCCACCATATTTTCTTGATGCATCTGGGTTGATTCCGTATTATGTTGGCTATGGTAAACAATGTTACAATGGACATGGTGGTGCTGGTGGCTTTAGTGTTGCCAGAAGTAGGATTGCTGGGTCATAAGTTCTTCTTTTGAGGAACCTCCACATTGCTTTCCAAGGTGGTTAAACAAGGTTATATTCCCTCCAACAGTGTAGTAGCATTCCCTTTTGGCTTCATACTGTTCTATGTATTTATTTAATAAAGTTAGGCCCATTTAGAATATAAAATTTAGCTGTGTGCTGATGGCTTATGCCTGTGTAAACCTACCTTCTCAGGAGGCTGAGATAAGAGGATTGTGGTTTGAAGCCAGTCTTGGCAAAAAAAGTCCTTGAGGCTCTTATGTTCAATTAACCAGCACAAAAATAGGAAGTGAAGCTATGGGTCAATTGGTAGAGCACCAACTTTAAGCAAAAATGTCAAGTGAGAGCATAAGGCCCTGAGCTGGAGCTCCAGTACTGGCACGTGTGTGCACACACACATACACACATGCAGACACACAACAATATAAAATGTATACATATACACAAATAGTAGAATGTATATGAACATCAATGACATACTGTGAAAATTTAATATTGTGAGAATTTTCTCATTGAGATTCTATTCTTTAAGAAAAAAACTAAGTTTAGTGCTTGCATACAGTTTCATAAATTTAAATGTATACAAATTTGATTGTTAACATCAGACTTTCAGCTATTCATGAAACATGCAAGGAAATATAATATATACTCTGTAGAGCTCCATCAAATGTTAATATTTATGCAATACTATTTTAAAACATCTAGACTGTATATAGATTTTTAAAAATCAATAAACCAATCTACAAAATATTTTGTGTCCAGAATCTATCTCAGGACCTCATATTACACGTAGTTGACAGGTCTTCTTATGTACCTATAACCTTGAACACTTTCTCAGTCTTTATTTTTATATTTCTGGAACTTTCAAAGGGAGTTGTTCATTTCTATTATATTATTCAGTTTGAGTTTGAGATTTCATTGTGATGAGATTCTGAGTTTACAATTGTGGCAGTAATTACTGAGAAGTTTTGTCTGTCCCATCATAGAATTTATGATGCTAAACCTTGATCATTGTTTCCAGCTGTCTCCACAGTAAAGGTACTGTTTTCTTTTATTCAGTGTAAGTATCTTGTGAAAAAAATATAATTTTGTAAGTTGAGGGGCTTGATTGAATTCAGGGCCTGAGCACTGTCCCTGAGCTTTTGTACTCAAGTCTAGTGTTCTATCACTTTGAGCCACAGCTCCACTTCCAGTTTTCTGGTATTTAGTTGAAAATAAGGCTCACGGACTTTCTTGCCCTGTCTGGCTTTGAACTGGGATCTTCAGATCTCAGCTTAGTGAATCACTAGGATTACAGGTATGAGCCACCAGTGCCCAGCAAAAATTATATTTTGGTGCTATGCAATTATCTTTTTTATCATACTAATAACCCTAAATCATCCACTTGAAGGAATTACTGTTGTAATGTTTGCCAAATGTGATTTTCTGTCCATTATACCTTCTACATTTATTAATTGAAAGAGATTTCCTTTCTTCCACAGTTGTTGTTAAATTAAAAACTGAAAATATGAGTAAGAAACTGAATACCCAAAATAATAAATATCCAAAGGAGCCCTCACCAAAAGCTAAATTGAAGTGGTCACTTTATCTTGCACTTTCAGCCTTTGAAACTGAGCTAAATCAATCTGTTTTACTTATAAATATCCATCCTGTGTTCTCTCTGATATGTGGAAAGTAGGCCTAGTTTACATTGGGATATGATAAATTATATAGAAAAAATACCATCCTCAGGTATTTTATTATACTTATAGAAGTCAGGCTAGGATAATACATTTTTTGTTTTTGACATCAATTGTGCTAGCCTCATTTAAAAATCTATTTCATATACTATGTGTTATATGCATAGATAAGTTTATAAATATTGGCATCTGACAATAAGTTAGTATCTGGTATGTAGTACTAAAATTTTAATGTATGTTCATGATTTATCAATGCATACTACAGTAATATGGTTTTTTATTTTTTAAAATAATCATACATTTGTGGTGCTTTTCACAAAGATTAAATTGCTCGAATCAGCTCTAATCCCATTAAAGAGCTTCTATTCTGCCATATGCCATACCAAGTCAGGCTTACCTTCCAGTCCTAATGCCATTTTCTGAGGAGCCATTTGAACTTGTAAGATTACTTGGATTTTGAGGGGTCTATGCATCCTCTACCAGATCTAGTGAATAACCTGAAGAAGGACAAGAACACTAGAGTTTGGCAAGTTCTTCAAGGAACATGTGTGACAGATGGTGACATGGGAGTGGTCAGTGGACTGAGACCAACTTGGCAGGAGGCCATGTTATAAAGGGTTTGGAAGAAGGGAATGCAATCCTGTGCTCTTGGAGACTTCTTGAATATCCATAATCTTGTCTGTTTGTAATTTGGTTTATATTAAGCCTGTAACAGTTAAAAGCTCATCTGGCCAAAAAGGGTGTTTAATCCAATGTTACCTAAACAAAAGCAATCAAGTCACAATCCAAAAGCTGATCCTTAGTGTTCAAAAATAATTCATTTGAATGTTCTTCTTCATTTCTGTATTATATTACCCCCTCTCCACTTTTTATGTCAGTCATGGGGCTTGAACTCTGGGCCTGAACTCTGGGCTTGAACTCTGTACCTGAGCTTTTCAGCTCAAGGTAGTGCTCTCCCGCTTTCAGCCACAGTGCCACTTACAGTTTTCTGGTAGGTTATTAGAATAAGAGTTTCATGGACTTTCCTGCCCAGACTAGCTTTGAACTGAGATCCTCAGATCTTAGCCTCTTGAATAGCTAGGATTATAGACATGAGCCACCAGCACCGAGTTGCCTTCTTTTTGATATAGGATCTCAGTATGTACCCTAGACTAGCCTTTCACTTGCAATCCTCTTCTCTCTACTTTCTACATGCTGATACTGTAGGCAGGAACAATATGAATGAGGAAGTCAATTTATAGTTGATGATGATGAATGTGTCAGTCAGCTTTCTCTCACTCTCACACAATGCCAAAGGAAAACAAAAGAGGAAGGATTTGTTTTGGTTCAGGGTTTCAGGGTTTTCAATCCCTGATCATGTGGCTACATTGTTTCTGTGCTTGTAGAGAGGCAAAGATCATAGCGAAAGAGTGTAGTGGAGTAAAAAGGCTCATCCAGTGATTGCCAGAAAGAGGAAGAAGGAGGATGAGGAGGCAGAGGAAGAGAGGGAGGAAAGAGAGAAAGGAAGACAGCGAAACAAAAGAGAGCAAGAGAGAACACAATTAAGGTGGTTAGGTGCCTAAATATTTTGGCTAACTAATATGGTACTTGCTTAAATCCAATCAAAATGATCACAGTTAAGCTATATTTTGAAATTTCTTAAGTATTCATTAATTGCACAAATAAAGGGTTTCCTGATGATGTTCCCGTACATGCTTATCATGTACTTTAATCAGAATCCCCCCCCCCCGAAAGAGCAATACAGTCAAGTTTTAGTTTTCATAGAGAAGATGGGAGCTGCCAGGGCAGAGGCCTTCCTTGTATTGTCATGTACCTGTTTTTCAAATTAGACATTCCAAATTCTTCCACCAGGGCAGTGTTTGGTGTATCTAGCTAGGCAGTTTTCCACTACTTGGAAGTGGAACAAAGGCTTTGGTTCATCATGAAAGAATTTTCTCTTTCCTGCCTATGGAAATTGCCAAGAAAGAGATCTGTTACAGTCATTTAGAAGAAGGCTTGCCAGCCTTTGCCTAATGCCACGTAGTAGAATACAGAAGCCACCTGAGCTGTTGCAAAGGCAGCAGCCTGCTATGTGGATCAGCAGTGGGGTTTAGGAGGTGTGCTTGGGTTTCTTTTTATGATGGGGTGATTCCTTATAACCATCTCTTCCCAGGGGGATTCCAGGTTTCTGCAGCTTTTGTAAAGGATCATGCACTTTTGAACCAGGCCATACATCTCCCTTGTTTTTCAGATGGGGAAACCTGACATCCAGATTCAAAAAAGAATTTGTTCCATTTTGTACAACTGGGCTAGAAAACTCAGTGTTCTGACTTCTGTGGGGGAAATGAACTTTCTCTAACCTCATTGAGGAATGTTGAAAGATACGACTAATCATACATACTAGATAAACTGTCAGGGAAAACTGTAGGAGGTACTGATAAAGAATCATAAAGAACAAAATGTCAAAGTAAGCCTGATAATTAGGAAAAACAAGACTTCAGAGTAACTATTGTCAAGGCAACCGCTGCTGTAACTTGAACAGTTGCCGTTTCATAAAATATGATGATGTAGAACTACTGTAGCTTGAACTTCCTATAAAAAAAAACTGAAAAACCCACTCTTGCTTTGCAGAAGCTTGCTTCTTGTATCTGTGCTCCATGGGATAATCAGCTAATTCTGTACTTAAAAACTGTCATTGCTCCTTTGGGTCTTAGTCTTTTAAATTACTTTTCCTCCTCTAGAACTTTCAAGCGAGGTCACTGCACTGGGGCTGGCTTTGCACCTTCATGGCTGTTTGGTTTTAAGGGCCAGTAGTTTTTAGGAAATGAGAGAGTGGTCTTGTTCAATGAAAATAATACCAAACACATTTTTTTCTCAACTTCCTGACTTTGAATATCTCCTCATTTCCATCTTCTGTGAATTTGTAATAGCGCTGTTGTTTCATGAGTGTGCCTAGCATTCTCTGTTGGATACTAGACAGTCTCCCTAGCCCTAGAACTAATGGATATTGGAACAAATGACATGTAAGCACCAATGATTGTTGTGATAGACTGAAATATGGCCCTCAAAGACATCAGGCTATCATCTCTGGAAACCTAAAACATGACCTTATCTGAAAAGAGCCTTTGTTGACTTAAGGATTTTGAAAAAAGGGAGATTATTCTGGGTGGATAAGAAATGCAATCATATGTAGCTTTCTAAGAAGAAAAAGAAGATTTTACACACAAATGAGAGAGAGAAAGAATGAAAAAGAGTTGAGTATAGATGTTGTTTACTTTTGGACACCTCTTTTGAAATTTTTTATTTGCTTACACTATTCAGTTTTTTAAATATCTTTACAATGACATTTTTATTTCGTTATTTTTTTCCATGAAACTTTTTTATTGTGAACATACTGTACAGAGGGGTTATAATTACATGAGCAAGGTAATGAGTACATTTCTTATCAAGCATTGTAGCCTCCTCCTTTGTTTCCTCTTCCCATCCCTTCCCATCCTCCCCCACACCACCCTGCCTCCCTCTCTCCCCCCTCCCCCCACCAAAGTTGTAAAGTTCGTTTTCGACATAACATCTTGTACATCTCATTGTTGCAATGAGTCCACCTGTATCCCTATTTAAAAAATTTGTTTTTTCCCTTCCCCTACCCAAATTATACCAACATCAAATACAGTGAAAACAAGGGTTATACTGTGGGGGAGGGACATACAAAGCAAAAAAGAAATCATCTTATAATATGTTAGAAACAATAGCAAGCAAGAAAACCATTTGAGTCCTTATCTTGGGGTTCATTTCTTTAAATTATGGTAAAATCACATTTTCTATCTTATCTATTTATAAGTATTCACATAGTGGTGAAAAAGATCTTGAGAATATTTTCATCTTAAAGGTCTGCATTTTTTGAACTAAGGTCTCTATCTTCCTTTTGCCCAGCCCCAACAAGCTATCATTTAGCAAGTTCATATACTTTACATGACAGGAATCGTACACTGCCTATGACTAGTTTCTTTCCCTAAGCCTGAGAAATCTCCTATTGCATGTATGTACTGCATTTTGATTATGTATTCATCTTTCAATAGACAGGCTGCTTCTATATCTTGGCTATGTGTATACATGTGCAAATATCTCTTCAAAATCCTGTCTTTATGTCTTTTGGATATATGCCCAGAATCTGGATTGCTAGATAGCATGTCAATTTTATCTATTTTTTTGAGGAACCTCAATAGTAGGTTCCATAGTGGCTTTCTCATGTCACATTCTAAGCAGCAGCACAGAAAAAACTTCCAATTTATTCACATTCTGTCATTTGATTTTTCTGCCTATTTGACATAATGATTTCAGGGGAGACTTCATTGCATCTTGTTTTGCTTTGTTTTTAAACAGAGTCTCACTGTATAACCCAGGTTGACCCCAAACTCACAATTCTGATTTGGGCACACCAGTGCTGGGATTGCGGATATAACCACTGTGCCCAGCTTCATTGTGGTATTGATTTAAGCATTTTTCCTAATCATTAATAGTGAATTTTTTTTTCTGGTCGTGGGTCTGAACTCTGGGCCTAGGTGCTGTCCCTCAGCTCTTCAGCTCAAAGCTAGCACTTTACTACTACTTGAGCCATGGTGCCACTTCTGGCTTCTTTCGCTTATGTGGTGCTGAGGAATTGAACCCAGGGCCTCATGCATGTAAGGTAAGCACTCTACCACTGAGCCACCTTCCCAGCCCAATAGTGAAGAATTTTTAAAACCAGTTTTTCTAACACTTATTTATTGGCATGGTTTTATATCTGGACTTGGATTTTTTCAAATTTATTCTTATAATTTTATATTATATATAAAATTCAGAGATGTTTTTCCTTCAATACTTTACTCTTTTTTGGGGGGTGGATCCAGTTTTCTTTTTTCATTTTATTTATGTGGTGCTGAGGAATCAAACCCAGGGCCTCAGGCATGAAAGGCAAGTGCTCTACCACTGAGCCACCTTCCCAGCCCCTCCTTCAATACTTTAAAAATATTGTTTCGTATGATTTTACTGAGAATTAAAATTTCATGGATGTGGAAAAAAATGTATGGCTAGGCATTGGTGGTTCATGCCTGTAATCTTAGCTACTTTGGAGGCTGACAACAGGAAGATTATGATTCAAGATTAGTTCAGATTGAAAAATTAGGGAGTAGGCTCAACTCACACCTGCCTTCAGTGGCATTTGCTTATAGCCAAGCCACATGACAGAGTAAGATTAGGAGGAGTGTGGCTCCAGGCCAGCCTGGGTAGAAAACCCTAGAAGACTTCATCTCCATGGAGAGAAGGTCGATGTGGTGGGGGTACACTATGTGATCCCAGCAACAACAAAAAGCTTAAAATAAGGAGACCATTGTTCAGATGTTTTGCTAGGCACACATTCTCCTAAAAATAACCAGTGAAAAATAGGGTTGGAGGTACAACTCAGTGGTAATGAGCCAATGTAACAAATAGGAAGCCCTGAATTCAAACCTCTCAGTGTCGCCTTCAAAACACATATACATAAATTTGTCCAAAATCATAAGCAGCTTCATTTGCATCCTAGTCACTGCTTCTTCCTCCACAAAAGAAATTGATTCTAGCTTTCACAAGGTTAATTTGTTTTTCCTACATTTAAACTTTATATAAATGGAATTGTACAATATATATACTTTTATAAGTGGCTTCCTTTGCATACCATAATAAAATAAAATTCAGGCAGTGGTAAGTGCTGAATGGTATTTAGTTTTGTAAAAGTATTGCTATTTGTTCTATTTTTTGATGAACATTTAATTTGTTTTCAGTTTACATGTTATTAACACAGTACTATTATGAGCATTCTAGCACATCTATTTTGGTGGGTACATATGCACATTTCTGATAGAGATTAGTTCCAGAGTGATTTTGTTTGATTGTAGTTCATGCATGCTTGACTTTAGTAGATACTGTCAACAAGTTGTTCAAAATAGTTGAGCACAAGAATTATATACTTATCAGAGTACATAGAGACCAATGAGTTCTCTATGGTAAGTAGAAAAATGCTCTGTTTAAATCTGAATGAATGTATGGGTCCTAAATTGTCTTAGGAGATCACTTCTAAATGAACTGTACCACATGACTTCAATGTTTCCTTAGCACATGTATTTGTGATTGTGAAGAACTAAGTTGGCAGTCTGTCTCAAAGTTGAATATGCAGGATATTTTTCTTTAAAAAAAATCCTTAGGGCCTGGGAAGGTGTCTCAGGGGTAGAGTGCTTGCCTTGCATGCATGAGACCTTGGGTTTGATTCCTCAGAACCACATAAATAGAAAAAGCCAGAAGTGGTGCTGTGGCTCAAGTGGTAGAGTGCTAGCATTGAGCTGAAGAGCTGAGGGACAGCACCCAGCCCAGAGTTTAAGCCCTATGATTGGTAGAAAAAAAAATCCTTGCATAGTTGTACAAAGAGGTTCTAATTGAACGTGTCAACTTGGGAGTACAATACATCTTGATCACTGTCACCTCTTTTACCATACCCCCATTTATTGTAATCCTACCTAGTTCCATTTTCACATATATTCATCAGATATTATGGCTATATTCTCTCCCTCTCTTCTATTCATTGCTTTACTCCCTTCCCCTTAACTTCCTCTGACATCATAAATTCCAACTTCCTGGTAGTCATTTTGTTAAACACAATTTTCTGAAGAGTACACAGATGATTATTCTCATGGTCTTAACTGTCAATTTAGTCTTTATAATATAATTACAACGTAGTTACTATTATTTATCTCATTTCATATGTGGAGAAACAGGGTCAGAATTGCAACTCTTTTGTACAACTACTTATAAAACAATTGTGTTGGAATGTGACAAGATGGCGGAGGAGAAGCTGGAAGCTGAACAAGCTCTCGCATAGAAAGCAGTTTTAGAGTTCCAGTGAACAGTCCTAAGCCAGAGAAACACACCAAGTGTGCCATCACAGGACAGAGAGTTAGACAAGTGAGAGAAAGCCAAGGAAAGAATACACATCTGAGCACCAGCCAGCCGCTGGCGGCGGCGGCGGCAGCGGCGGCGGCGGCAGGGTCGCAGTGGAGACCGCAGCCGGGCTATTGGCGGCGGCAGGGTCGCGGTGGAGACCGCAGCGGGCAATACCTG
>NW_012267305.1:2324180-2364553 GCF_000151885.1 Dipodomys ordii
ATGCTTGGTAAGAAATGTACGCATTATCCTGCCCATGCAATTGTAACCCCTCTGTACAGTATGTTCACAAATAAAATAAAATAAAATAAAATAAATTTTGGTGAAATTCAAAAAAAAAAAAACAATTGTGTTAAGTCACCCTGGTTGTCAGTACTTGACAAATGTGACTCCATCTTGAAACTAAGTCAGCACCCCCATTCATGGGACTAGTTCCTTGTGGTTTTAAAAAAATGTTCTTAGTATCCTCAAGAAATGGGTCGTAGAAAATGGCTTATGCTTAAAGCATTAAACAATGCCTAAAGCATTGTTTATCTTCTGTAACTTCCTGCTTGACTTTCATCTGCAGAAAAGACCTGTTAAGAACTTTCCACCCCTCAGGAAACAAGGATGTGGGTTTTCTGTATAAAAGGAGCACTGAGAGAAGGCTTGGGACTGTGCTTGGGGACCTGAAGACCTAGTGTACTCACCAGCCAGCTAATAAAGACTTCCTTTTGGCTATACTCCATGTCCACATGGTCCTCTCTGGTGGCATACCTCATAACACAATAAAAAAATAATTTGCTGAAAGGCACATAGTTAACGAGTGGTAGAGTGAATACTCAAACTCACGTCTGTACAATTCCAAAGCAGTACCTTTGTAGCTTCACTGAGATATACTCATATACCATCCAATTCATTTAAATCAGACTGTGTAGTGGTTTTCAATGTGTTCAAAGTCCTGGGGCCATCATGTCAACAGGTCAAATTTAGATTTGTAACTCCAAAAAGCCATTACCACTTAGTTATCACCTCCCAGTCTCCTCTTTTCTTGGCCATCCTTAAGCTCCATTTATCTCTTTTATGTGTTTATATGTCTTACTACTGTGAATCATCCAGTATATTGTCATTTGTGGTTGGATTCTTTTACTTAGCAAAATGCTTTCAACTTTTATGAATATTGTAGCATGGATTAGTATTTCATTTCTTCCTGTGACCAAACAGATTTCTATTGCATGCATATTCTTCATTTGTCTACTCATTCTACTGTTGATGGACATTTGGACTGTTTATACATTTTTGCTATCATGAGTAATACTGTTATGAACATTTATGCACAGATTTTTATGCGAATATATTTTTCATGTTTTTGTGTATATACACAGTACTGGAATTTCAGGGTCATATGACAACTCCATATGTAGTTTTTGAAAAATTGCAAAACCATTTTTCAAAGCTATGGTACCATTTTACATTCCCATAAACAGGGTATGAGGCTGTATTTTTGTAAACTCATGACTTTTGGTTATTATTATTATATTATTATAGTAGGTATGAAGTGGAGTCTCATTGTGGTTTTATTTTGCATTTTGCTAATAGATAATGATTATATTTGCATATGTTTATTGTTTTTTGTATTTCTTGGGATAAATGTAGGATACATCCCAAGCCCTTGGTTTAGTTTACATATTATAGTTTATTTTATATTTATTATATCTTATTATTTAAAGTGAAGCTTTCTCACTTCAGGTAGTCAGGGTAGCCTTGAACCTTCAATCCTTCTGCTACCCTCTCCTGAGAACTGAGATTACATACCTGGCTAAATCATACCTGGCTAAGAGATTCTATCTATCTATCTATCTATCTATCATCTATCTATCCATCCATCCTAAGTTATGGTAAATGATGGGAGAGAATGGAATGAAGTGAAATGAGAGGGTTGTGGGCAAAAATTTGCAGGGAACATTCTATTTCTGTCACATGGATATAATAAGAAATGACAGCAAGTTATTAGGAAAGATCTTTACAGGGATATTGAGCAATATTCCTTCTTTTAGACCAGAACATCTTGGTGTCCTTGCCATCTTTACCCTTCTTTTTAAAAATTGTTATTGTAAAGGTGATATACAGAGGGGTTACAGTTATACAAGTCAGGTAATGAGTACATTTCTTTTTGAACACTGTCATCCCTTCCTTTGCTTTCTCCCAGTTCTCCCCTCTCAATTCCCCGCAGATTGTATGGTTCATTTGTAACATAGTGACTAGTGAGTATCATTGTTACATTTGTTCACCCTTGAGGGGCCAGATATGATTCTTTGTGAGGACAAAGTCTCTCTCCCACTTAGTCCCTAGTGGTTCAGGGAAGAACCTAGTTGAACAAAGTTGAAGGCTATGGCTCCTCTTTATTGCCCTGGTGAAGGTAATTTTATAGAGTGGTTAGAAACTGTAGAAAAGAACACTGGGAAGTTTAAGCATGACCAAAGTTACCAGGAAACCAGAGGGGGGCCTAGCCCAATTATGAACCAAATAACTCTATGCCAGAAGCAATTAGCTCCAAACACAAAAGAAAGGAAGACTTCCTATCAATCAGGGTTCAGATCTTGCCCAAGTTATTATTTCTGCTTGATTTTTTTTCTCTTTGAGTCTCCCAACTTTTTCTTCCTGTCACAAACTCCTCATTATCCCACTCCCCTTCTCATGTAGCATCCTTTTCTCTTTATGTCTCATCTTTTTCTATCAATCCAATTATCTTTCTAGGTCCATCATATTGCCTTTCCTCATGAAGAAGACACAGAGGGTCATAAAAAGACTGCTTCATGAGAGTTCAACTAAAGTAATTTTTTGTGGCACAACAATTCTAATAAATGGGAAGAATGGGAAAGGACAAGAAATTTCCATATTTGACAACAACTAAATAGGAACCTAAGCTAAAGTAATCAGGTCATGACCAAGAGATTTTAGGAAATAATACTGCTGCATGGGGATTTAACACCATCATGAAACAGAGCAGTACTTAATTAAAATCAACAAATTTTATGTAATTATGTAAGTTTCATAAGGCAAAGAGGAGGGAAAGCAACAGGAAATTGTGTAAGAAAGGAGAAAGATTAGGTCCTGGAGAGTCAGGGTCCACAATTAGTTAAGTCAGATACTGGGTAAGAACTGAGCATTTTCTTTCTACTTCCTTACAAATGGTACAATATCATTCTGATAGATGAGTAGGACTCTACTGTGTGTGTGTGTGTGTGTGTGTGTGTGTGTGTGTGTGTGTGTGTGTGTGTGTGTGTAGCATTATCTTGATCCATTCATCCAAAGAAGGATATCTAGGTTGATTCCATATCTTAGATATGGTAATCAATGCTGCAATAAACATGGTTGTGTTGGTAGCTTTAGTGGGCCTTGTTTGTCATCCACTGGATAAATGTCCAGGATGAGATTGCCAGGTCATAGGGAAACTCTATGTTTAATCTTTTAAGGAACCTCCACACGGCTTTCTAGAGTGGTTAAACAAGTTTACATTCCCACCAACTGTGTAATACTGTTCTCTTTTGGCCACATCTCCATCAGCATTTGTTATTGGTAGTTTTCCTGATAATGGTCATTCTAACTGGAGTGAAGTAGAATCCCAATGTTGTTTTGGTTTGCATTTCTTTTATAGTCACAGACTGTGAACATTTCACTTCTTCATGTGTTTATTGTCAATTCTTTTTTCTTCCTCTCAGAAGTCTTGATTTATTGATTGAGTTGTTGAGTTTTGGGGGGTTATTTTTGGGGATTTAATTTTTGGAGCGCATAGGTATATTTTAGATACAAGGCCCTTGTCTGATATATGGCAAGTAAAGATTTTTATCTTGCTAGCTATGTCCTTTGCTAGGCAGAAGCTCTTCAGTTTGCCATAATCCCATTCATCCAGCCTTTCTTTGATTTGTTGTGATTCTGGCTCTTGGTTTAGGAAGTTTTGCCCTGTGCCTAGAAGCCTTAGGGTTTCCCCTACCTCTTCCTGTCATATTTTACCTCTTCCTGGCATTACTTTGAGGTCTTTGATCCATTGAGTTGATTCTGGTATAAGGTGATATATAGGTATCTAGCTTCAGTTTTCTGAATATAAATAGCCAATTTGCCAGCACCATTTGTTGACGAGGTTGTCTTCATTCCAACCTGTGTTTTTGGCTCCCTTGCCAAATATTAGGTAGCTGTCTGTGGGCTTATTTCTGGGTCTTCTATTATATTTCAATGGTATTCAAGCCTATTCTTGTGCCAATACCAAGAGACTCTGTATCTTATTTATATACAATTATCTAATTTGGGGAGGGGAAGGGGAATAACAAAATGCTTGATGTATACATTTTGGATATTCAGTGCAGATTTAAACTGCATTTAAACTGTTGTCTGGGGCCTGTTGCATTAGTCAGAAATTTCCACAGCTTTATAGAAACAGAAAGAGACAATAATTTAGTTTCAGGAATTGGCTCACCCAGTTGTGGCAACTGGCCATATTAAAAATTTCAGAACTGGTAGACATGAGAGTCAAGGAAGAGTTGATTTGCAAAGGCAGTAGGCTAGAGGATTTTCTTTCCTCAAAAAACCTTGATATTCTTTCTCTTCAACAGTTTGGACAGTCCACACACATTATGGAGGGTGATCTTCTTTCCAGAGTCCAGTGGTTTTTATGTTAGTTCTAAGAAGAGTATCTTCATAATAATACCTAGACTGACATTTGACCAAACAACTGGCCACCAAAGCTGAGCCATGTTGACATGGAAATGTAAGCAGCACACTCTGGAAATGATAGGAGTCAGCCTCAGCAGGTTCACCTTTCACTGCCACCAAGGATTTCTCTGCTTTTGAACATATCTACATCCAAACCATTTTCTAAATCCTTCCCCAATCTCATATTTGGAAAAGTTGCAGGCGAGAAAAAAAATAAATGCATTGAGATTGTAAAGGAAGAAACAAAAATATCCCTATTTACAGAAGACAAGATTCTTTATTCAAAAATTTTACAAAACACATACATGCCATTGCCAGAAACTTTAAAGAATGATAACTGATTATGAAAAGCATTTGTAAGCCGGGCGCCGGTGGCTCACGCCTGTAATCCTAGCTACTCAGGAGGCTGAGATCTGAGGATCACGATTCAAAGCCAGCCCGGGCAGGAAAGACTGTAAGACTCTTATCTCCAATAAACCACTAGAAAACCGGAAGTGGCGCTGTAGCTCAAGTGGTAGAGTGCTCGCCTTGAGCTGAAGAGCTGAGGGACAGCGTCCAGGCCCAGAGTTCAAGCCCCACGACCGACAAAAAAAAAAAAAAAAAGAAAAGCATTTGTATCTAGGTATGATAATATATACACCTCTGATCCCATGCCTTGTGAAGCTGAGACAGGAATATCAAGTTCAAGGTCAACCTGGGTTATATAGCAAGTCTGTCTCAAATAAATGATAAATATTCATATACACATATATTACTCATACTTGTCTGTATATCCTAGCAATAAGAAATCGAAAATTATATTAAGGAATTAATTTAACTCAAAATGGAATCGATAGAATAAAATATTAGGAATAAATTTTACAATAGAATACAAGACAAACATTAGAAGACACAAATGCTGCCTGCAGAAAATAAAGACAACAAATATATAATGTAATATTCCATGTCCAATATCCTTGCACCGGCTTGGCATGGTGTCCCACACCTATACCCATAGCTATGTAGGAAGCTTAGATTGGGAGTATTGTGATTCAAGGACAGCCAAGACAGCAAGAAATGCTGGATATGGTGATGTGTGACTGTCATCTCCACTATGTTGAGTAGCATAAAGAGGAGGGGAGTGGTTTCTTAGTTGCTGGCTAGATAAAGAGTATGTTCTATGCATGAAATAGCATATTATTCATCCATAAAAAGACAGGATATACGGGGCATACTACAATTTGAATGAACTTCCAAAATATGTTAACTAAAGTAGCCAGTTACAGCATACTACATACTGCACAATTGCATTATTATCTAGGGCCAAGAGTAAGCAAGTTCATCAACACAGGAGATTTTGGAAAAGGTCAACAGGAGTAGACAGTAGGTATAAATGGCAACGAGGAATTTTTTTTTTTTTGTAGAGAAAGCAATGTTCTAGAATTGTGATTTTTTTAATGCAGAAAAATGTCCTTGGTAGTGATGTTTATACAAATAGGAATTTAATAAAAAAATCTTTGAATCATTTTTAAATGGATGAATTTTCAGTGTGTACATTCCATCTCAAGGACACAAGATCCTGAAGCTATCTTTTGTCTTCTGCTAACTTGCTCATAGTAAATTAGTATTTTTAGTTAGTCATAGGGCTTTAATTCAAGGCCTGGGATCTATCCCTGAGCCTCTTTGTGCTCAAGGGTAGTGCTCTAGCACGTGAGCCACAACATCACTTTTGCCTTTTTCTGAGTAGTTTGTTGGTGATAAGACTCACATGGTCTTTCCTGCATGGGCTGGCTTTGAACCGTGATCCTCAGATCTCAGCCTCCTGAGTAGCTAGGATTACAGACAAGAGCCACTGGTGTCCATCACTATTATATCTATTTATATTTAAATATCTTTAAATAATTAAATATATTTAAATATATACTTATTTAAAGCCACCCTGTCCCCACCTCTTTGCATCATTAAAGCTGTACAAACCTAGTGCATACTATAACAGTTGAGCTTCCACTGCAATTTTCTAGCAATAATGTATGCAGCCCAGCAGGGGAACACTATTTGTCTAATCTCACCTTCAAGCTTTTGCTTTCATAATGTTTGAGATGGAGAGCTGCCAGCCAGCTCCATCTCTACTGCACATTTAACATGTTGCTTTCCTCCCATCACCCAGCTAGCCTAAGAGATCTAGAGTATAACTACTCTGCCACAGAGCTATCAGTCCTAAAATCATATATACCTTCGCAATGCTTACCATAGTCATTAGCTGTGCAGCATGGTAGAAACTTGTGACTATGAAAGAGGATTGGAGAGAATCTATTAGTTCTTTAGAATAGAGACCAGTTACAGAACATCTGTAGCCCTGCACCGAGAGAACCTGCTTTCTTTTCGTCTTTGGAAATTTGGAATGATTTCCAGAGAAAGCAGTTGAAAAATTAATGTTGGATGGAAATAAAATATCCCAGAAGGTGAGATGGGGGAGGATGGTGCTCACAGGAAATGCTCTTCTCTGAGGGCAGCTAGCAGCAGGCATTACAGGTGGGTGAGGTCCAGGGAGGATGCCAGATCCTTTTGGTTGCCAGTTTGGGCAGTGAAGCAGCATTGCACAGTTATTTTCAAGTCAAAACGCCTGCTAGCAAAGGGAACACTTCAGGCTGTAGGAAGAAAAATGTTACAGTATGAAAAATAAGTCCATATTCAAAACAAGACATTAAGAAATCTGCTTTTATATAGCAGTGATGTCCACAGAATAGCCATTCGTCATAGATTGCTATTTAAGTTACCATTAAAATGAAAGAAAATTCCAATTTGTACTTCCTCAGGGATATTAGGTACAGTTTCAATTGCTCAATAGGCACATGTAGTTAGTGGCTGCTATGATGGAGATGACAGATTCAGAACAGTTTTGTCATTATTGGGAGCTCTTTTGAACAGTGCTGCTGAATCCAGGGCAGTAGACAAGGTGTCGATTTAAAAAATTCTACTTAATTTCACTGTTAGAAGGTTTCCTGTGTCTATGAAATAAATAAGATTTTGTGGGATTACATTTGGACAATCAACATTGTCAATATGATATATCTCCTAAGAGATGCTGTCTGTAGCTTAGACTGTGGACAGTAGTAGTTCTGTATGCCTAGAGAGATTTGAAAACTCCTCATACTTGATTTACAAATCTTATCAATTCAATCAGACCCTTGGGATTGGGGGACACCTGGACTCAGTTTTGTTAGAACAATTTTGGTGTTATATGAAAAGAAAATCACAGAGATACAGATTTCCTGTATATCCCAATCTTACTTTCCATTATTGTCATCATCTGACATTGGATGTTGTACATTTATCACAATTAATGAGCTAGTAGCAACAATTCACCATTACAAAACTCCATGCTTCATTCAAATGCTCTTGATTTTTCCATAATGACATTTGTATATCAGGATAAACATCATATTTTGACAAGCATATTTCTACAAAGGGGTTTCAATTCAACATGTCAGTTTATGAGTACAGTACATCTTGATTAGTGTTTCTTTCCCATCCTTCCCCCCATCTCTTTCAATTCAACACATCTCAATTTTCCTACTTCCATTCTCTTACATGTACATCGAACTCTATGACTGTATCCACCTACCCTTCTTGTCTCCATTCATCTATCTACCCTCCCTCCCCTTGACCTCATCCTTCCCAGCAACACTTGTCTCGGCTTCCTGGTATTCAATTTGTTAAACTATAGATAGTTGTCAAAAGGAGTTATACCACTGGAATTTTGCACTGCACATACCATACTGTATGTGTTTATGTACATGAGATCTGACTTCCACATATGAGAGAAAGCATGCATCCTTTGTCTTTCTGGGCATGACTTCATTTAACATCATCTTCTCAGGTCCATCCATTTCCCTGCAAATGAAATAGTATCACTTTTCCTGATGGATGAGGAAAATTTTGTTGTGTCTTGATCCATCAAAGATCATCTAGACTGTTTCTGTAACTTGGCTATGGTAAAAAGTGCAGCATTGACCGTAAGTGTGCAAATGTTATTACTATCTCATGACTTGTGATCTTCTGGATAAGTGTGTGAGAGTGGTATCACTGGATCATTTTATTTAGACATCATGTCTCCTTAACTTCCATTTGGAATTTCTAAGCGCTTTGCTTTACTGTTTCATATGATCACGACAGTTTGAGAAGTAACAGAGATTTTGTGGAGTGACCCTTAATTGGGGTTTATCTGATGTATTTCTCATAATAAGAATGAAAGAACCTGTGGGTTCCATGGTGTAATGGTGAGCACTCTGGACTCTGAATCAAGAATGAAAGAAGATGCTCCCAACATGACTCATCAGCACTGATGATCATATGATTGAGCAAGTGTTCTGTTTGTCTATGAAAAACCATTTCCTTATGGCTATATTGTCTTCTTCAGAATGAAGTTACTATGCCCAGATCACATTTAAAGACTGGGAGTTGCACTCCACTTCCTTGAGGGGGCAGTATATACACAAATTATTTGAAAGTCTGCACGGGACATTTGTCTCTTCTTTCATTTATTTATTCAACCATTTGATTTTTACAGTACAGACTCATATAAATTTATTTTCTCCTTTGAGATACAGTTCCATAATAAATCCCATATTTTGTTGCTCATTCTCCATTTCTGGCTATTGGGAGTCCTTTCAGTTGACAGATTTACCCATTTGCCATACCCTATCAGTTTAGTGTGGGTTTTTTCAGTTCTCCCTAAATTTACAGTTCTCCACGGTACTTCAGCATCATCTTGTATAATTCCTGGTGTTTTCTAGAATCAGCCATTTCTCTCAAGATTCCTGGGTCCTTTAATAGAAGGATGGTACCAGAGACAAAAATCGGGTTACTACAATGTCATTGCTTTGAGAGCCTGTCAGCTGACAGAAAAAAACAGGTGTACAAAATAACCCAATATTTATTCACATCTATCTATCTATCTATCTATCTATCTATCTATCTATCTATCTATCTATCTATCTATTAAAATAGCTATATACAGATATATTGAGCTGAACATGAGTTACTATTGATACATATATATGTATATGTATATATTGGCGGTTGTGGGCACTATCCCTCAACTCTTTTTTTCTTTTTTTTGCCAGTTGTGGGGCTTGAACTCTGGGCCTGTGCACTATCCCACAGCTTTTCAGCTCAAGGTGTTCTACCACTTGAGCCACAGCACCACTTCTGGATTTTTCTGTTTATGTGGTGTTGAGGAATGGAACCCAGGGCCTTATGTATGTGAGGCAAGCGCTCTACCACTGAGCTACCTTCCTAGCCCTATCCCTCAACTCTTAAGCTCAAGGCCAGTGTTGTACCACTGGAGCCACAGCACCACTTCCAGTTTTCTGAGCGGTTTATTTGCAATAAGAGTCTCATGGACTTTCCTGCCCAGGCTGGCTTTGAACGGCGATCCTCAGATCTCAGCCTCTTGAGTAGCTAGGATTACAGGCATGAGTCACCGATGCCCAGCTCATATTGGTATGTCCAACTGTGCATCACTACATGAATCATTCTGCTCAACTACCTTTGCATATTTGTACTTTCTCTTATTAGTAATGTATAATGTGGCTTCTACCCTATGCCTCTACTTATCTACTTGGTCAGTTGTGGTATATACTGTATGTGTAGTAGTATCCGAATTTCTAATCCCTACCCTTGTGGGATAAATATATCAATTAAGTAGAATAAAGCATATATGTATATGTATACCTCTCATTCTTTCTGTCTTTTGTCTTGCAGACTAATGCATTAAGTATTTATTTCAAAAGTTACTTAAGTGAGCAACTTTTCCCCAATCTCTCTCAATAATTTGTTTCACATATTTGTAGAGTTAGATTCCCTTTTCACATTACAATTTCCATCTTGAGATCTCCTGACCTGGTGAGTTCTTTCTCAAATCTATATACCCCAAGCTTTACTATTTGTAAAGTTCTGTGAGTTGTGAACCATGAATAGCACCAGGTATCCCATCATTACAGTGTTTTTCTCAGTGATTTTGCTGGAGACCAGTGATTCACACCTGTAATCCTAGCTGCTCAGGAGGCTGAGATCTGAGGACTTTGGTTCTAAGCTAGCCTGGGCAGAAAAGTTCAAGAGACTCTTAATTCCAATTAACCAAGAAGCTGGAAGTGTAGCTATGGCTCAAGTGATACAACACTAGTCTTGATAAAAAAAATCCAAGGAAACAACATCCAGACCCTGAGTTCAAGCCCCAACACCAGCACAAAAATATCCCATATATGTATGTGTACGTATGTATGTATGTGTACATATGTATATATATATATATATATATATATATATATATATATATATATATGGGTTGTTTCCAACTTGGAGTTAGTATGATTCTCTATGTTGTGAGCATTTTACGTATCATTCACTTGGTTAAAGCCAGCAAAATGACTGGGTACAAATCAGATGTTTGCTTAACATTTTAAGATCTATCAATTTTCAAAATTAGTGTGGCATTTTAGAATCTATCAGCTGCATGAGCGGCTCAGTCAATTCAATCTTTCTTCCACCAATATTTGGTATTGATACCAATATTTTATTATTATTTGACAGATATTACATATGGTTCAAATTTATATTTATCTGATGACTAACTAGATTAATTTTATTTGATTATTAATACCTCATATTTATACATCAGTTGACCATTTAAATGTCATTGTTTATGATGTGTCTTAAAATTTTTGACGATTTTTTTTGACACATGGACACCTTATGTAATCCAGCCTAGCCTCAAATTCTCACTCTTGTTGACTCAGCTTCCTGACTGGTGAGATTACAGGCATGCACCACTGTTTTTGGTTTATTAACTTTTTGTCTTTTCTTTCCTTATATTGTGTTGTAAATATTGTAATATTATATGCACATTTTGGATATAAGTTCTTCATAAAATAGCTGGGCACCAGAGGCTCACACCTGTAGTCCTAGCTACTCAGGAGGCTGAGATCTGAGGATCATGGCTCAAAGCCAGCTGGGGCAGGAAAGTCCATGGGACTCTTATCTCCAAGAAACCACTCAGAAAACCAGAGGTAGCACTGTGGCTCAAGTGGTAGAGCACTAGCCTTGAGCTGAAGAGCTGAGGGACAGTGCCCAGACCCAGAGTTAAAGCCCCATAACCGCCAAAAAAAAAATATTCTTTTTTCCTTGATCTTGTGTTTTTCTTAATTCTTTTCTTTGAAGAGAAGACATATTTAAATTTAATGAGGTCCAGTCTATACTTTTTAATAAATGATTATATTTATATTCTACTTGAGAAATTTTTGCCTAAGCCAAGATACCTTCATTCCTTCAACGTAATGCAAGGTCTCCTTAGGTTTACCATACTTGTGCTATGTGCTGGAAACTGTCTCTAGATAGAACTCACCTTATGTGTTTCCCTAATTTGAGGAATAAATTATTTTATTTTCTACTGTCCAGTGTCATTAGTGCCATTCCTTGAATATTTTATGTAGTTTACTTAGTAATTCAATATGGGAAGGAAAGTCCTTTTCATGGTTCTCTGTCTTATAATACAGAGTGGTAATTTATTTTGGACAAATTCTAGGCCATGAACTCAGGGCATTGCAATCTTGTTTAGCTTATTTTGCTCACTATCAGCAATCTACCACTTGAGCCACATCTCTACTTGGGGCTTTTTTTCCTGGTTAATTGGAGATGAGTCATATAGATATTTCTTCCTGGGTTGGCTTTGAACCTTGATCTGCAGATCTCAACTTGCTGACTAACTATGATTAGAGGCATGAGCCATTGGAGCTTGGTTCAGAGTAGTTTTGTTGCTTATAAACAAATACTTGAAACTGAAAGACAAGCTTATATTAATATCTCTATCAAACCTGCAAAACTATATTGACTGTATCAACACGGGAGTTCCCAGGACATAGGATCTGAAATATGATCTCTGTGACTTATTCAAGTTGGTGTTATTAAAATAATTGACTCAATTCTATCATGATTGCAGGAATGTTAATTCTAGAACACTTGAGGCATTTATAGACATACTATTCAGTGGAGTATTTCATATTAGGGGTAGTTATGGAAAGAAGAAGCCAGATGTTACTCTACCTCTATTACTTACTTGGCAAAGACTTACATTCTCCCATAGTTTCTTATCTACCTGGCTGTTGTCTGTGTCTAGAGTGACTCACATTTACTGACATGTGCTTTGGGTGTGTAATAGACAAGATTTAATGTCATAAAACCTCAATGTGATGCACCAGTTCACTGAACTGGTGTCAAATACATTCTTCAAGTGGCTTTGGTGATACAGCACCAATAATGCAAAGCATAATACTTAGAAAAAGCCCTTCTACCAGGCCCTCTCAGTGACTGTCTCACATTTTCCTGGAGCGCTACTCCTGGTGGAGTTATTGAAGTGTCTCATTCTCAGATCATTATTAATTTAATAATCACCACCACTTATTTCCTCAGCTTTCTTTATAAAGCTTCAAGGGAAATACCAGGGTGAAACCCCTTGGTGCAATTAATACACTAAAGAATGAATGATAGGAAACTAAAACACGATCTGTTGGGGGTTGGATACCAGTGGCAGAGAGGAGGGCTAATGAAGAGGAGTAAATGAGGATGAATATGACTGAAGTACTTTATATGTATGTGTATATGTATAAAAAGAGAACCACCAAACCTGTCGAAAGTGTTTTCAGAAGAGGAAGTGAGATGAGGGAGAATGATAAAGGGACTGAAATTGATTGGCATAATTTCATACATGTGTGGAAATGTCACAGTGAAGCTTCCCTTTGTACAACTAATGAATGTAAATTAAAAAAAAGAAAAACAGATTCAAAGGGCCAAGTTACAAGTCTAAGATGATTTGTAATTAAACAGGCTTCATTATTAAGAGGTGCTTAGTAGAAAGATAGCCACCAAAAAACCTACCGAAAATTCTTCCATTTCCTTCAGGAGTGTAACTCAGTAAGTGTATAAGCTCCTCTTCACTGTTACTTAGAAGCTTAATCTTTAGCCCTTAAGTAGTTAGAGATATCACTGCCATCTCGACTGTTACCATTTCTTCCAAAAGACTAGTAATCAATCAATGCGCAGAAAGTATAATATGTAAGAACTGGGTTTCCCAACTTAACCAAGTGATGGTGTGTCTCCATGGCACTATTTTGTGCTTCCAGAAATATTTCTACTTCCTGAATCAAGAGACAAAAAGAAAAAAAAACAGTGAACAAATGAAATATTTTTTATTTTGTTATTTTGTAGAACCATTATAGGATGAAACCAGTAGATTTCCTGGTGAGATGAGTTTATGAGAGATGCTGTTGCAATGTGTTTAGTTGAAAGCTTGTGGCCAAATGTGCAATCAAGACAAGCTTACCACAATGGTTCTATGGAAGTAAGAGACAATAATCTCTTTTGAGTGAGTTTACAACTGCAACATTATGACCTGGCCAGAGTTCTTCTAGATAATAATAGTAATGGGATATGCTGGTCAGTATTTCTAACCACACTGAAATCAGGAACATTGCTTTCTACTCACCATTTATCTATCATTTTCCTTATCTCGTCCATATCAGCAAAGAACTGGCCTGAAAGCTATCCGGTTTTTACTTGGTAGCTGCTGGTATTTAAGCTGAATCCCTATGAACACAGCACATAATTAGAGCCTAAGCTATTTGTGAGATACAATTTGATTATGATTTAGTTTGTGCAAGATCCAGCTCAACATTTCTTACATTCTCCCTGGCAGGATATAGATGGTGTTGCATTTTACACTTCCAATGGGTACCTTGGCATAGTAAAGTCTTTAAAAGCAGGAAAAAATCAATTCATGTCACAGACCCATAATTTCCTCAAAAACGTCTTTTCTGCCCAAGATCTGGCACTTGTAGATCTGGCTACATGAAGTATAGGGGTCTTTGGAAAGAGCAAGGTGGTAGACTCCTGTGTATTTTCATCTGAGCTTCATGATGGGCATCATGGGAAGAGCTTAGAGAAGGTTTGATCTTGTGCTTAGCAAATTGGTAAAGAAACGTCATGGTCTTAACATTGTTGCTCTCTTTCTTTCTCCTTTCTGCTAGGTAGATTCCAAGTCTTAAATCTCATTTACCAAGGAAAGTGTCCATACTGGCTATGAATCAGTGATGGATAAGAAGTCTGACACACAAAGATCTTAGGAATTTGAGCTCAAGGTTGTTTTTGTTATGACAGAAACCTTAATTCTTAACTTTTGCATGTATTGGCAAGATATTGAGAAGCTCTCAGAGTCGGTGGATGAACTGCAGGAAAGGAAGTTCTTCAGACTTTGTTTGGAACTAGGGACTTGATAGGATCATTGCATGCATGCTTACAGTAGGCTAGTTATCTCTCTGTGTGTATCTTTTTCTCCTCCACACACATCTCTATTTATTCATAGTTTCAAACTCTCCTACTGCAGATGAACTTTGCTTACTAGATGAAAATATATGGTTTATGACATTATTGGATTTCCAAGTCACAGCTTAAAGGCCTCAGAGGAATGAGAAGCATCTTTTGTTGAGATTTAAGCAATCTTTTTTTTTTATTTAAGCAATCTTTAAGGACGGATTCTGCTTTTGAATGTACTACTGGAGTTTTAGTTGGATAAGACGTCTGTGTGACATGAGACTGGTGAAAATACAATCATGATCAGAGCTACAAAGACACAGGAAGATTGACTATAGCAAATGAATTGGTAGATCCAAAGTAGCCTTTTTTTTTTCAAAAGGATGGTGATTGAGTGTGTGAGTCCTTTGAAGGTCTAGAAGCCATGAATCATGTGGTCAATTTCAAGAAACTGGAGCAGGGGCCTGGTGGCTCATGCCTGTAATCCTAGCTACTCAGACGGCTGACATCTGAGGATCACAATTCAAAGCCAGCCTGGAGAGGGAAGTCTATGAGACCATTCCGAAAACCAGAAGTGTGATGTGTCTTAAGTGTTAGAGCACTAGCCTTGAGCTGAAGAGCTCAGGGACAGTGCCCAGGCCCAGAGTTCAAGCCCCATGACAGACCATAAAAAGAAAGGCGATACAAGCAATGTTACTTAAATAAGCAGTAGGTAGAATAACATAGTAGAAAGTTCATTTATCTTTAGGGTCAGGAGAACTGGGCCTTGGCTTGGTTTTTGCCTCCTGTCTTAATCTCCCTCTTGCTTATGGTCATTCAGCCACAGCTTAGATTGCTTGGGCCATGTGTCAGATAAGATTGTTGAATTTATGGGGGTGGAATCAATGTAGCCAAAGGTAGAAGCCAGGTTGAGGATCCATGTTTAAGTTCCTAACTGAAGAGTTGGAAACAAAATCCAGGACACAATTTGAAAGGTGCATAGGTAAGACTCAAAGGATATTGGAGAGGAAGCAGGTCAAGAATACGTGGAGTAGATTGGTCTTGGGGAATTTGGCAACCAGAAATAGACTTTGCTATTTGTCTCTAGGCATATGAGGGGTCTGGTGGGTGCTAACAGCATACAAAGCTAAGGCAAGGAAGTCTGCATGTAGCCACACAACTCTGACTAAATTTCTTCCCATATCTGAGCCTTAGTTTTCACAGCTGAGAAAAAAGGAGGTTGAAGTTAACATCCAAGGTCTTAGTAAGAGCCAGTGCTTTAAAGAGTTGCAGTAAGAAAAAAGCCTGTTTATTTTAGTAGAACAGAATTTTCTACTAACTACAGGAGTCCTTTCTTGGAGCTGGCAACCTTGACAAATAGAGAGCAGGTTTCAGATCTATTGGCAGGATGAGGAAGGCTACATTCTGTTCTTTTGAATCTTTTTAGTAAGAACCCTTCTAGAAAGAGCAACTGTGTTGCCTGAAGGTAGAGCCTTCTACTGGCATCAGCTTCTCTATACTTGGCTGATTTCTTCTAGTCAGTGAAGCTATTGAAAGAATCGGATGTTCTCTATTTTGCCACAGTAGGAAGCAATATAAACACTCCGAGATTTTCACTGGTGAGAGAATTTTTTTTTGTCTTCTCATTGGAAAACCCTCACGGCTGCCACCATTTGACTATCTGAAGCTTTTGCATGCATTACAAACACCATCTGTTATAACCCTAGACACACATACTGAATATGATTAGTAATATAAGCCAGTGTTGCAGCTGTACATGGCAGAGGGAACTGACAGGACCACAGCTTCCTTTGTATGGCTGACATGGTGAATGGGGCATGTGTAGTTTCTCTGAGCTTTTGTGTTTACCAACTAAAGATCTCTTTTGGCTGCTATGGAGATAGTTCCTATTTAATTATAAAATTTTGCCTGGAAGATAGCAGTAGCTGTTGGGTACATAATAAGCAGGAGGTTCAATAAAAATATATATTTAAAAAATAAGCAGGAGGTCTAAACTGTTTTTTTTTTCCCAAGGGAAAATCAGGCGAATTCCTTGGCCATGGAAATCTTGGTCTCAGCAATCTAGATGCAGAAGTTCTCTCCTCTCCCCACCTCTCTCCCCTCCCCTCCTTTCTCTTTCCCTCCCACTCCCCTCTAATCTCTTCCCCTCTTTATAGTCTCTCTTACTCTCAATAGCCTTAAGCAAGTATCCAAAGGGTCACCAGGCTGGTATGGTCCTTACTCTCTAGTTTTCTACAATAGCCTTTTAGCTTACCTATTTGTTTCCTGTCATGCACAGGACCCCTGATTACAGCCCAGATTTTATACCCTTAGCCTCTGTCTTGCTCTTTATTTCCTCTCCTTTATTCTTGCCCTTTTTTTTTCAACCAGCCCTTTTGAATTTTCACTTATGAAACCTGTGAGAATGTCCTGAGGAATAGGTTTCTAGTGCTTTGCTGATACACACAAGGGGCTGGGCACTGGTGGCTCACACCTGTAATCCTAGCTACTCAGGACAGTTCAAAGTCAGCCCAAGCACAAAATTCTATGAGCCTCTTGTCTCCAATAAACTACTAAGATAAAAGGTCAGAAGTAGCACTATGGCTCAAGTGGTAGAGCACTAGTCTTGAGCAGAATAGCTCAAGGTCCATGCCCAGACCCTGAATTCCAGCTCCAGGACTGGTATGAAAAAAGTAAATAAATAAAAGCTGGGTGCCGGTGGTTCAAGTAGTAGAATGTCAGTAGTAGTAGAATGCCAGGTTCAGATATGAGGATCGTGGTTCAAAACCAGCCAAGGCAGAAAAGACTGTGAGAATCTTATCTTCAATAAACTACTCAGAACAAACCAGAAGTGGTGCTGTGGCTCAGCTGGTAGAACACTAGACTTGAGCAGAAAAGCTCAGGGACAATGCCAAGGCCCTGAGTTCATGAAGTCCATGCTCTTAACTAGCTATGGTGAACATTTTCCCTTCATCACATTCACTTCAAATGATAGAAGTAATTGCAATGTAGTAATTACAACTTGTAACTGTATGTGAATTATATATGACATATTAGGACATGCAAGTGGAGACCAGGTTAACCCAGACTGATCTCAAAGTCACGATCTTCTTATCTCAGCCTCTGGAGTACAAGCTGACCCTAGCTGTGGTTTGATTACAAAACTGTATGGCAAAGAATCATTATCATCAAAAAAGGGAAAAGAAAATTGTATAAGTCTGTTTGGGTTGCTGTAATGACTGCCAGCATATAAACAACAGAAATTAATCTCTCATAGTTCCAAAGACTAGAAATACATCAAGGTGTTAGTACATCGTTTTTTGATGAGGGGCCATTTTTTCATAGTTGTCACCTTCTTGTTCTGTCTTTAGATGATAGAAGGGACACTTCAGAAGGAAACCCAATTGTCTTTTTATACGCTGGTCTGCATTTTCCAAATTCTCTTAGAAGTGGTTATTACATTCTTTTGCTTTTTGGTGACATTGCTGGGGATTGAACTAAGTGTCTGGGCACTGTCCCTGAGCTTTTTTCCCTCCTCAGGGCTAGCACTCTACCACTTGAATCACAGTTCTTCAGGCTTTTTTGGTGGTTAATTGAATAATCTCATGTACTTTTCTTCCGGGATGGCTTTTCAGATCTCAGCGACTTGAGTAGCTAAGATTACAGACATGTACAACTGGTGCCTGGCTAAAACTGGTTATAACTTTTATCATAGAAATCCCGCAAATGGCTGGATGCATGCCTGTAATCCCAGCTACTCAGGAGGCTGAATTTGTGAGGCTTCAGGGTCAAAGCCAGCCCAGGCAAAAAAGTATCTGAGAGTTCATGTTTAAAACAGCCAGAAAAAAGCAGAGATGGAAGTGTGGCTCAAGTGGTAGAATGTCAGGCAAGCAAGCAAGCTAAGCAAATATGAAGGTCTGATTTCAAATCCCAGTACCAGAAAATTAAAAAAAAAAGCAAAGAAAGGAAAAGTCTGAAAATGAACTTGCCATCGAACAGGAGAACATCAAAGAAAACCAGCTTCATTTTTCCGACCAAAGGGTCAGTAGACCAGAAGCCTCACTTATATGTAGTATCAAAGTCAAGGAACTGAAACTAGCGAAGTACTTCAGTTGCTTTTCTTCAAGTCCTTGCAAGAAGCAGTTATCATTTCTACATGTGTTAGTGTTAGAAAAATGGGTTTAGTGACAAAGACTTCTATAAGCTTCCATATTTAGATAACATTGCTGGTCCATTTGCCTTTCTTCTCTCTGATTAGCCAACTTGAAGATGTGAAAAGTTTAAGATATATCATCATTTAGACTTGGCACATCCAATCTCATAATTCCAGACCTTACAGGAAAAGATTAGTGCCCCCTTAAAAGATTAAAAAAACCCTTTTCTTATATCTGTGCAATAATTTACAGAGTGAAAATGAGCTGGGCACCGGTGGCTCACACCTGTAATCCTAACTACTCAGGAGGCTGAGATCTGTGGATGGCGGTTCAAAGCCAGCCTGGGCAGGAAAGTCCGTGAGACTCTTATCTCCAATAAACCACTATAAAAATGGAAGTGGTGCTGTAGCTCAAGTGGTAGAGCTCTTGCCTTGAGCTGAAGAGCGGAGGGACAGCGCCTAGGCCCAGAGTTCAAGCCCCACAGCCAACCAAAAAATAAAAACAGAAAGAGTGAAAAATCAGGTGGGCTGTTTGCTTGACTCTTGTGATGGTTCTTAGACATCCAATACCCATTCCAGGGGTTTAAACACTCACTTTGTAGGTTCAGTAGACTTCTATTTGCTGTGAATCATAAATGAGCACAGTCTGGCTGTTCATGATCACAGAGATCACAATTACTTTAATTAAATATTCACCTTTCTTATTAAAAGCTGATGTAAAAACTCCACTATGTAATATCCTATTTAGGAGCTTTGTGCTTTACATAATTCTTAAGGTTAGAAATGCACATGTGTGTATGGTTCAGAATACTTTTTGTGTCTAGGGAATAGCAATATTCAGTCAAGATTTTTTCCCCTTGCAAAATAGTATTTCCAGACAGATTGTCAAGGGTTACTTTAAGGATCTGTATGTTCCTGGTTTTAGAAAAAGAAGGACAATTTTTTGTCTTCAATAAAACGAAAACAAATTCAAGGATACTGAGTTGTGCAGGACCAGTCTGTCAAAATATGGCTTGTTGGAGTTTCTCAGTTTCAGTATTTGAAATATTGAGATACTGGCCATTCTTATTTCCTCTTCAGAGAAATTTCTCTTTAAGTCTTTAGCCCACTTATTTATGCAAATCAAAACAACATTGAGATACCACCTCACCCCAGTTAGAATGGCAAAAATCAAGAACTCTAATAACAACAGATGCTGGAGGGGATGTGGACAGAAGAGAACTTGTTCAACCACTTTGGAAAGTAGTATGGAGGTTTCTCAAAAGACTCCACATAGAGCTCCCCTATGACCCAGCAATCCCACTTTTGGGCATTTACCTGAATGATCACAAACAAGACCATACTAAAGCTACCAGCACAAATATGCTTATTACAGCATTATTTACCATAGCTAAGATATGGAAGCAATCCAGATGCCCCTCAGTAGATGAATGGATCAAGAAAATGTGGTATATATACACGATGCAATTCTATGCCTCCATCAGAAAGAATGACATTGCTCCATTTGTTAGGAAATGGAAAGACTTGGAAAAATTATATTAAGTGAAGTAAGCCAGGCCCAAAGAAACATAGGCCCCATGGTTTCCCTTATTTGCAATAACTAGTATATATCTGAGACAAGCAGAAGAGGTCAGATAAGATGATGTTAAGCGAAATGAACCCCAAGATAAGGACACAAGTGTTTTTCTTTCTTGCTTGCTATTGTTTCTAACTTATTATTTATAAGGTACTACGTGATTTTTTTTTGCTTTGTATGTCCCACCCCCACGGTATAACCCCTGCTTTCACTGTATTTGATGTTGGTATAATTTGGGGAGGGGAAGGGAAAAACACAAATTGTTTAAATAGGGATACAGGTGGACCCATTGCAACAATGAGATGTATAATACGCTATGTTGGAAAAAAAAACTTTACAATTTAGGTGGGTGGGTGGGGGGAGGATAGTGTAGTTGTGGAGGTGGGAGGGAAGGGATGGTGGGGAATAAACAAAGGAGGAGGCAACAATGCTTGATAAGAAATGTACTCATTACCTTGCTCATGTAACTGTAACCCCTCTGTATGGTATTTTCACAATAAGAGACTTATTTTTAAAAAGAAATATTGAGATATTGTTTGAGATATTGTCTCCTATTAGTCTGTTCCAGTTCCTGCCTCTGTGGCCATCCCTACTCTCTCCACTTTGATACTTAGCCTGTGGCCTCTGTCCTTTTATTTCACTTTGCTTCTTCAGGCATTTCATTTCCCTTCCAGCAAAACTAGGGCCAGGCGTAAGGGCTTGCATGTGAGGCTGATGCTTCTCTTACTGTTTTATCCCAGTTTCCAGTTATACTTTCTGAAAACAGAGCTGAAGGATCCCACAAGAATATTTTCACAGAAATTGCCTGTTTGGTGTTCTTCAACAGTAGATTTTACCACAGTTGTTCTCTCTTTATTTTCTTTTTATTTATTTCTTTTTACCTTTTTGGTCATACTTTCTGCTAAATCCAGAATTTGCTTTTTTTTCTTTTAACTTTTACTTTATTGTAAAGTTGATGTACAGAGAGGTTACAGTTACATAAGTCAGGTAATGAGTACATTTCTTTCTGTTTCTTTTTTTATTTTTATTTTTGTTGGTCATGTGGCTTGAAATCTGGGCCTGGGCGCTGTCTGTAACCTTTTCAGCTCAAGGAGAGCACTCTACCACTTGAGACACAGCGCCACTTCCAGTTTTCTGGTGGTTAATTGAAGATAAGAGTGTCGTGGACTTTCCTGCCTGGGCTGGCTTTGAACCATGATCCTCAGATCGAAGCATCCTGAGTAACTAGGATTACAGGTGTGAGCCACTGGCACCTGGCTACATTTCTTTTTGAACGTTGTCACTCCGTTTCTCATTTTCTTGCTTCCCAATCCCCTTTTCCCCCAAGTTGTATAGCTCATTTCGAACATAGTATCTTGGGAGTATTACTGCTGAATTGGTTTACCCTTTGCCCACCAGTTTTGTGAAATCCAAAATCTTCCAGCAAACATAATTGTAGCAATTTGTGCTTTAAATGTCTTCTTATAGATTCTCCCCCTTTCTCTTGTGAGAGTTTATTTTCCAATTTTGTTCACTCAAGTTGCTTTTGTTAGCACTGATTTTTTTTTGTTCAGTGGACATTTTGAATTTGAAGAATTTGAAATGGTTGTAGTGATAATGCAAAGCATCCACGATGCTGCCTGAATCATGACTGCCATATTTCTATGGCTCTGAACTATATTGTATGATCGGTGGATTATTAAAGTAAGATGTTTGCCTATAATGCTATTCTTTTCTTCACAATATTCACCAGTTCCTGTGCATAATAGAGAGGACCACCAGTGAGGAGGGCAAGGCTGCTGGAAGCCTCACTATCCTGGGGATGTGTGAGAAAGCAATGGAATATTTCTTTTCATTTGGTTGTGGGTCTTGAACTGTGGGTCTGGGTACTGTCCCTGAGCTCTTCAGCTCAAGGTGAGCACTCTACCACTTGAGCCACAGTGCCACTTCCAGTTTTCTGGTGGTTCATTGGAAATGAGAATCTCAAAGACTTTCCTGCCTGGGCTGGCTTTGAACCACGATCCTCAGGTCTCAGACTTGTGAGTAGCTAGGATGACAGGCATGAGCCACCAGCACCTGGCTAGGAATAAATTTTAAAACTAAGAGAGAAACATAAATGACTGAATCTTAAATATAATCTGTCATCACATAGGAAGGTTCAGATTTCCAAGGGGAGTGATTCCACTGAGTTCTTAAATGTCAGTGATGGAAGGGCCTGTGATAGATTATTCCAGCAAGACGCTTTAGGTTCCATACTGGGGGTTTGGAGAACAGTAAAGAATGAATAGCATCCAGTCCAATCCTCTCTATAGATAGGTATTTTCATTTCCCCAAAGACTCTTATTTTTGCTTGCTCACGGTCAAAAAGCAAGTCTAGCAGGTCTAGGCTGGTACCCAAGGCCTTTAATATGCGAGCTCTGAAGTTACCCTTGATTGTGTTATAGGTATGGTTGGACAAATTCCTCAAAGGGAGTTGAACAAATTTCCCATCTCCACCTCCTCCTGTCCTAAAGAAACACAGTTCAAAGTCAGATAGGTAAGTGGCTCTGGGCATTAGTCACTTGGACAGGGAGCTTGATGTCTGTTCCTATAGGTGTGTATGTTTAATTTCATAGTTCTTGAAATCAGGTGATATTATTGTAAGAAATAATAGAAAAAGACTCTGCAAGTAGTAGAGCCATACAACTTGGTGATAGTTTCCAAGATTATTGTATGAGTTCTTCATTAACTACAGTTCCTTTGGAGCCTGTGTCTTGTAAATTTCCAGAGTCCTCAAGATTGCACATGCTCAGTGTGGGCAGATTTGAGCCAATTTAGCAAGAGGAGCGTGATGGAGGAAGATGACAGCATCATTGAAAGAAAAGAGTTGGTTATTGAGTGTCTGGACCATGAACTTCTTTTCTTCTGGCAGGTGGCTTCTGTGGTTTGGCTGTAGAAAGCTGCTGTTTGCCCCTCCAATGCTCATTTCCCAAATTGTCATAGGAAATGGTCTAGCCAACACATCAGGAACTGTGCTGATAGATGTGGGGCTTAGGAAGCCTGTTACATTAGCACGTCTTTCTCTTCTCAGAGATGAGAGTGCCAGTCACTCTGATGGACAGGAAGACATGATTCATTGTTAATTAATTATTAGCTGTCAACCCAGAGCCTTTGTGAAAGAAGATTCAGGCAGGTTGTTGAATTCCTCCCTTAAAGATACCATAATAACATTGTTTAGAGGAAATGAAACACATTTTATTATCATCAAAGTGTGTTCAAAGCCCTTTGTACTTGCTTCTATTGGCAGCAATAGATTTCATGAGATTTCACATTGTGATGCCCTTATCTATGGTTTGCTCTTTGCATGGAAGATCTTAATTTTCTATAACTATTTGTATTAACATCTGGAAGGTTATGTTGTTTTCTTTTTTATATTTTTATTAGCATCAATTTGTCAATGGGGATGTTATTTTGACATGTCCATGTAAATATATATATATGTATATATATGTACATGTATATGTGTGTATATATATACACAGTTTAATGACTGTGGGACCATTTGAGGTGATGAATGGAGAAAGAATATTAGGATAAAGCTTATTGGAATACATTGCACCTGTGAATGAAGATAACTCTGGCAGGTGGCTTCTATGGTTTGGCTCCAATCCTCATTTATTGTCATAGGAAAAAAATTGTCAGAATGAAGCTCACTGAAATCTCTTGAATTATTGGGGGGTAGTGGGCTTGGGGAAAGTAAGAGAGAACAAGAGGATCAATCTGATTGAAACATCCTAGATGCATGTGTGAAATACCCCAGTAAAGTCCCTGTGATCATCTGGGTTCCTTTTTCTATGAATCCTTGGGAATATTTGTTATTATTTGTGTTCTCCATGATGGCAATGCAACTGGAGTAAGATGAAATTTGCATTTTCTTTATGTCAATGAATATTCAACATTTATTTACATATTTATTGGCCATGTATGCTTCTCTCAAGAATTGTCCATTCAGGTCATTTACCCACTTATTAATTGGGTTGTTGATTCTTTGAAAATTTACTTTTTTGAGTTCTATGTATATTCTGGTTATTAATGCATTCTAAGATGTGTTGCTAGCAACAATTTTCTCCCATTCTGTAGGCCTTCTTTTCAGGCGAGTGACTATTTCCTATAAAATCTCCTTTTTCTATTTTTCTGTCTCTGCTCTTATTTACTGAGCTATTGGAGTTTTATACTAGAATGTACTTCCTGCAATAGTGTATATGTTCTAGTGTTTTATCTACTTTTTTCCTATAGTAATGTCAAGGTTTCAGGTCCTAAGATCCTTGATCCAATGTGAATTGATATTCGTACAGGTCAATAATAGGGCTCTAGTTTCAGGCATCTGCACATAGATACCGACTTTCCCACCGCCATTTTTTTTCCTCAGGAATAACTTTCCTGGTGGATTGATCTCAATTGTTACAATGCTGCATTCCATGCCGTCTTTACTTTTAAGGTTTCTGTTGAGAAATCTTCTGTTATTTTGATGACTTTACCATTGTATGTGATGTGGTGCTTTTCTCTTTGATCTTCAGCATTCTTTCTTGGGGTGTTTATTTTCTGTTTTTTCCTCCTGAACCTGAATGGATGGGTTTTTCTCAAGATTCTGGAAAGGTTATTTATTTGAATGTATTTTTTTCTAGATTTAGCCTTTCCTTCTTCATCTTTTTCCTCTACAAACATTATTGTAAAGTTTGGTCTTCCAGTAGATATCCAGAATTTTTACTCATATTTTTACTTTTATTTCAAAATTCTTCCCCTAGTTCTTCATTTGACTTGAGCTTACATTTCCAGAATTTTAGTTTGATTCTTTTTCAGTATTTCTGTATCTTTACTGAATTCCTCTTTCATATCCTGAGTTGTCTTCCTTACTTGTTCAGCTGTCTTATTTGTATCCTGTTTGTATTCACTCAGTTTTTTTTTTTTACATATCTCCTTTAATTTTCTTGGTCATTCTCAGAATCATGCTTTTGAGTTTTTTTTCTGTTTTTTTTTTTCCTGCTTTTCTATCCTTGTCACCTATTACATTGGGGATGTTGATCTTTGAAAGTGCGCTCTTCAGCTCAAGGCAAGACCTCTACCACTTGAGCCACAGTGCCACTTCTGGTTTTCTGGTTGTTTATTGGAGATAAGAGTCTTGATAAGAAATGTACTCATTATCTTGCCCATGTAATTGTAACCCCTCAGTGCAGTATTTTCACAATAAAAAAAAAGTCTCACGGACTTTCATGCTCGGGCTGGCTTTGAACCACAGTCTTCAGATCTCAACCTCCTAAGTAGCTAGGATTACAGGAGTGAGCCACCGGCGCCCTGCTATATTAAAGTTCATTTTTCAACATAGCGTCTTGTACATCTCATTGTTGCAATGGGCTCACCTGTATCCCTATTTAAACAATTTGTTTTTTCCCTTCCCCTCCCCAAATCATACCAACATCAAATACAGTGAAAACAGGGGTTTTACTGTGGGGGAGGGACATACAAAGCAACAAAAAAATCACGTGGTACTTTATAAATATGTTAGGCACAATAGCAAGAAAGAAAAACCACTTGAGTCCTTATCTTGGGGTTCATTTCTCCTAACATCAACTTATCTGACCATTTCTGCTTGACTCAGACGTATACTAGTTATTGCAAATAAGGGAAACCATGGCACCTGTTCTTTGGGCCTGGCTTACTTCACTTAATATAATTTTTTCCAAGTCTTTCCATTTCCTAACAAATGGGGCAATGTCATTCTTTCTGAAGGAGGCTTAGAGGTCTCAGTTGTTTCAGACCCTGCCCAGTAGTTGGTGATTCCATGGTAAGGCTTAGGTTGAAGAGGTAGCTAACATGTGAGCATGGTTTGTTGTGGTGTCCCCAACCAACAGATAAGCTCCTAGTACTGAGCACTCTGTCAGGCAGAGACTTAATGCTTTTTTTTTTTTTTTTGGTGTTGGTAGTGGGACCTGAACTCTGGGCCTAGGCACTGTCCCTCAGCTCTTCAGGTCAAGTCTAGCACTCCACCACTTGAGCCACAGTGCCACTGCTGGCTTTTTCTGCTTATGTGGTGCTGAGGAATTGAACCCAGGGCCTCATGCATGCAAGGCAAGCGCTGTACCACTGAGTCACCTTCCCAGCCCACTTCATGCTTTTTTTGTAGTGATTCCTAGAACTTGGACATTTTTCCTAGCTAGGGATGGTGTGGTGATTGATTCCCAGCCTCTTCACTGCCTAAGCTCTTGTTGCTGCTTTAAATTCTCAAATTGCCTCCAGCTGATCCTCTTCCTCCTCAGGGCTCTTCCTGTGGCTGTCTGTTGGTGTCCAAGCCATGGGGTGCTGCTTAGTTTGTAAGCCTTCTTGGCTTTCAGGCTGTTTGCAAGAATTTCTTGTGGAGTGATACCTCTGGAATCTCTGGAAATCTGAAATCTCCACTAGCAGAGGTGAATGTCTTGCTTTCTGAAGTGTCCTACAGATACTGAGACTTCTCTTGCCAGCAGAGGGGGGCTATCTTTAACCTACACTCAGTGGCTTGATTACCCAGAAACTCTAAATCTCTGTTGTTTATAATCTTCCAAGTCCACCCAACCCCCAGAAGTGGCTCCTTCAATCTACACCCCTCTCCAGTAGTGGCTCAGATCCACAGGCTGTTTGTAATTATTTATGTAAGCTGACTGCTCTGTAGTCTACTCTGGTGCTGTCTACCAGTGGAAGCTAAGTCTTTTGTTTTCTGTAATGGCCCCCAAAGAATGAAGTTGCTGGGTTGGGCTACCAACTACCAAGCCTGAGTTAAAAGTCTTTCTATGTCAGCCTTTGGTGGCAGTCAGCCACCTGGACCCTGGCTCAGTGTCTCAGCCCTCCCAGATCACCAAATGTTCTTTAATTTCCAGGACCTTCCCTGTGTTGTGACTAAACCCCAAAGCCTGCCTGGCTGTAGGCTGCCTGCCAGCAATCACTGTAAAGCAATCACTTGGTAATCAGAGAGCTCTCTGCTAGCAGAGGCTAGATCATTTGTATTCTGGAATACTTAGGCCTCCACTTTTCAAGTTGCTCTCCTTCAGAACAATGTGTTCTCTCCTTCTCTATGTCCACTTCTGATGGCTGTTGGCCACCTAGGCATTGACTAGGTATCACAGAGCTCACTGATTGCCATCCCTTTCTACCTTTCCAATTCTCACGTGTATCTCAGTGTCAGAACCTGGTTGACTACAGTTGGCTTGCATGCAACTAATATAATCAGATACTCTTGGCAGCTGTGTCTCAAGCAGGAGACTCTCACAAGGTGATTCCTTTGGGAGGCTCCATTCTTAAATTTGGGGAGCAAAAAGCTGTTCCTTCTGATGCTGGCCTATCATGCTGGGGAAGTCACTCATTTTCCAAGTCCCAGCATCTGAGTTTCATTTTTGTGAGAGGTATGGATTTGTCCCACAGCTAAGTTTGCTGGTCTGTCACAGAGATCACCTGGCTTACTTTGGGCTGGAGCTTCACTCCCACGAGACAGAAGACTGGAGCTGCAATTATTTCCTAGTTTTTCCGATCTCCATTCTGTATTGTTACACATTTCCCATCCTGTTCCTTTCTCGTGCTTCTCAGTGCTTTTCCTCAGTTGTAGTCTTTTCAAATATATTCTATCTTCTGTTTCTCAGACGATTTTCATTCATGGAGTCTGATGAAGAAAGCCTCTACTCCACCATCTTGCTGTACCTCCACACACTATGCTATATTTTTAAAGAAAAATATCAATACAAGGATCACTGGGCATACTGTTAACTTCCAGTTTAGAATGGTGACCTCTACAAATCAATAAAATATTCACCAGATCTAGCATGCTGATATATGCCTATAATCACATCTTTTGGAGGGTTGAGGAAGAAGGATTACAATCTTGAGGGCAGGCTTGGAAGTGAAGTGAGCTTATATCTGAGGAAAAGAAAGCGAAGAAATGTCTCTATACTAAGTTGTCCATGCAATAACCTAGGAAACTTTGGAGACCATTATGTATACACTTAGAAAGATTAATATTATCTTGATATGCTTGTACTCTCAATGTACTTGTTTTCTTTTTGTCTTTGTTAATATTAGATTGGGAGAATCATTTCTATTTTTGTCCTTCATGGATTTTGATAAATGCTACTATGGAATGATATGTAAATGGAAGTCAATGTGCTAAAAGTTTTCATGTTCCTAAAACAGAAAAAAGTCAATTATTAAATATTTATTCTGGGAAATAGTGTCTTGCCATTCAAAGTGTGATCTGAGATTCACAGTATCAGCTTCTCTTGAGAACTTGTTAAAAATTCAGACTGTCAAGTTTACCTCAGAGAAAATGAATCAAAACCAAAACTAAAATGTGTGTGTGTGTGTGTGTGTGTGTGTGTGTGTGCATGCGTGCGTGTGCACTGGGGCTTGAACTCAGAGCCTCATGCTCTCACATAGCAAGATTGGCACTCTACCACATCTCTAGTTTTGGCTTATTTTGTATAGCTAATTGTAGAGAAAAGCCAGCTTTAAACCATGATCCTTAGATCTCAGCCTCTTGAGTAGCTAGGATGACAGGTGTGAGACAACGATAAGCAACTCAAAGTCAGCATGTTTAACAATATTAATAGACTAGTGCTATTTTTTTTCTTTTTTTGCTGGTCTTGGGGCCTGAACTCTGGGCCTGGACGCTGTCCCTCAGCCCTTCAACTCAAGTCTAGCGCTCTACCAATTGAGCCATAGCACCACTTCTGGCTTTTTCTGCTTATGTAGTGCTGAGGAATTGAACCCAGGGCCTCATGCACGCAAGGCAAGCACTCTACCACTGAGCCACCTTCCCAGCCCCTTGACTAGTGCTATTTTTGAGAAATTTTAATAGTCTTGGTTTTAGATTCTAGATCTACCAATATTTCATGATTTAACTTTGAATATGTTAATTAACTGCTTTAATTCTCACCTGTAAAATTAAAATGCGATCCTAATCATTCCTGTCCAGTAGGGTTTAAGTGATGATTGTGTGATTAATTACTTCTAAAGAAGAGAGCATGGAGCTTGTTATGCAGTGCATCTCTATGAAAGGGGATAGTATGGCCAGAAGTCTGGTTTAAGAAAGAGGGAATAAGCTGGGTGCTGGTGGCTCATGCCTGTAATCCTAGCTACTCAGGAGGCTGAGATCTTAGGATCGTGGTTCAAAGCCAGCATGGGCAGGAAAAGTCTGTGAGACTCTTATCTCGAGTAAACCACCAGAAAACCATAAGTGGTGGTGTAGCTCAGGTGGTAGAGCACTCACTCACCTTGGGTTGAAGAGGTGAAGAGCAACCAGGCCTAGAGTCCAAGCCCCACGACCGACCAAAAAAGAAAAAAAGAAAGAAAGAGGGACTGATGAGGAGCAAGAGTTTGGTTGTCCTATCCATCCTCTTTCCACTGTAGAAGAAGGTGTGGAGGTTTTTGTTTCAGCCTAGAGCAGGTGAGAGGAAGTTTAATACCATCAGCCACAACTGTGAGGAAAGCATCTCTTAACTCCTCTCCTCATTCATCATACATGAAAAACGACAAAAACAATAGACTACAGGATGTACAATAAGTTGATCTAACCTCAGCCTCATCACTGGAAGGAGGGAAGTTCTACAAAGATAAAAATCATAATCAGAATTGTTTCTTCAGGGCTAGACACAAGAAAACCCAGAGCCTCTAGCCAAGCAGAAAACATGGTACTCTCACCTCAGATATGGCTGTTTTAAGATAAATCTTCTTTCCTTTTATTTTTGTCAGTCATGGGGCTTGAACTCTGGGCCTGGGAGCTTTTGAGCACTCAAGCACTTGAGCTACAGTGCCACTTGGCACTTCTGGTTTTCTGGTAGTTAATTGGAGATAAGAGTGTCACAGACTTTCCTGCCCGGGCTGGCTTTGAACCATGATCCTTTGATCTCAGCCTCTTGAGCAGCTAGGATTACAGGCATGGGCCATCAGCTCCCGGCTGATAAACCATATTTTTACAGGAACAAGATATTCCCATGGTTACTCTAGATCTTCCTAAGTCCTGAAATTCTGCTGTCGGAGGATATTCCCTGGGCCCACACATTTGACCTGCACACGATCACACTGTGGCCAACTTTTGCCTCTATTTTGCCAAGCTCAGTACCTTGATTGTTCTAACCTCTGTGCCATACCTTGTATCTTGCTTTACCTCATTCTTCTCCTTCATTCTGTGGACCAGCTCCTAATCCTACTTAGGAGCAAGAGAAACAGGAAAGTGGCTAACATCCTTGCTTGTCTTCCTTGCAAGAAAGCTCAGAAACTGACTTAATGTGCATTGTCATCTCATCTCAGATTTGAAACTTTTCTTGAATTGTTTAATCTATTACTTTAGGAAACCTTTATTTTTAAAGGCAATTTTGAGCAGCTTAGGCTAGAATGAGTTTGTTTTCTGTCCCTCACAACCAAAAAATTCCAAAGTAAGAAAAGTGGCCAAGGTTTTATTTTATGCCATCTGGAAAATATCAGAGGAATCAATCATGAAACTAAATAGCTGAAACTCAAATGATGACTACCCAGACTAATAACTGAGCCAGAGTACAGAAGACTCTAACAATCAAATTCTTCCTCGGAAAAAAGTGAAGGATTATCATGTTTGAATTCCAACTCTGCCATGTGACTCTAAGTAAGATGTTTACACCTCTGATCTTTGGTTTCCTCACCTGTCAGGTAAATAATAACAGCATCTCAGGAGCATTGTGAATCTTAATGAACTATACATGAAAGCACCCAGCATTGTGTCCTTGCTCTGTACAAACATAATGAAAATTAATTTTCTTCCACCCATTATTTCCTTGACTGAGTGCCATAAGGGAGTCAAATACCCATGCTTTTTAAAGTGCTCTTTGATGAAGCTATTTATCCATAGAGACTAACTTCAAAATTTAATTAACTACTAGCCATCTTCTTTTAGCTGCCCTATTTGTAGTCATTTCCTACTTTCCTAGTATTTTTCTCCTGCCCTTCATTATGAAGAATTTTGGATCACATGTGAATTCCTTTTAGACTGGACAGAAGCATGCCACAGGAGTTATTCATTATGTTGCAGGCATGCCTCTCCTCACCAGAGTGATCTTCGAATGATGCCCTTAGTGATGAAGATGCTGTGGATTAAAATCATGTCTCTTGAAAGTTAGGGCTGAGATGCAAGCTTTAGAAAATATTGCCTCATCTGTTCTCGAGGTAGGTTTCCTTGTTAAAGTGTTTGCACTATGTTTCTCCATTCCAAAGATGAAGGATAAAACAAGAACAAACCCATCGGGCATTTTTGTTTAACTATGTCATTGTAGTTTTATAGTCTTTTTATTACCTGCATGTATTTATGTATGCGAATTCAGAGAAGAATAGGAAATATATTCCAAGGCTTCAGGGGTAGCAGAGCACTATGAACTGGTTAGTTGGTGTGTCTCTCAGGAGAATTATCTTCTAGGCTGAAGAATATGACAGAAGGCACTCTCTGCCTTTTATAGCCCTGCTCAGTGAAGGGGGAGGTAGAGGAGGACTGGCTCTGAATAATGTCTTGCAGAGGACTAATAGAGCTCTGTATTGCTTTCAACAAGGTGTTTCTATCTCTGCTTCTTGCTTTAAAACTACCTGCAAGCCAAGTAGACCACATAAAATGGAGGAAAAGGAAATGAGTCCTGTTAATCTTTGAAGACAGGCATTTATTACATAAAAGTCAAGTGATAGCTTTGAACCTTTGCCTCCCCTTCTGCAGAAGAAAAAATGTAAGCCCAGAAATTGCAAGTGTCTTGGATCTGCTTCCTAATAGGGAGTGTTGTAGTGACTATGGCTAACCCCAACCAAATGTCACCTGCATGCATGAAAACCCAACATAGTTCGGTTGCTGAACTAGTTATTGATTAAAGAATCATGGTCAGTAAGACATGGCTGTATGTAAGGTAGAGTCTTGTAAGAGAAAGAGCACTGCATGTGGAGTCTAAGCCTGTTAACAGAGGGGGGGTTAAAACTACCTTTGTTCCTCAGCATAATCTCATGGTGACAAGTCTAGATCTGGTGGCACATGAGCTGATTCCAATTTCAACTCTGCTTCTCATGAACTACATGAGTTGGTGTATATTACTTAAACTCTCAATGGCTTTCTTTTTCATCTTTTGTAATAAGAACATACAAATATTATCTAACTCAAAATTGTGGTGACTATTAAATGATTCCTATGACAGTGTCTGTCACATCAAACATGATGCATGATTTCCCAATTAAAATTTTCTGTCCTCTTATTTTTTCCCCAATAAGTCTGTTCTTGTCATATTGCTGCTATAGACATTGCATTGCTCATGGCCCTCCAGACAAACAGAACCAAAAGGAATCACATCCAGAGGGACTGGCTCTGATTATGGAGACAAAGGGCCATCTTTCACTGTCTGCAATATGGACGTACAGGAAAACTAGTGTTTCAGTCCAAGCTCCAAGGTCTGGGAATCAGCGAAGTCAATGATGTAGTGTCAGTCTGAGTCTAAAACCCCAGAAACCAAGTGTTCTAGTGGGTAAAGAAGGAAAAATTGTATGCCCTTTATGAAGCAAAGGTAAGTGCATACTTCCTCTGTTTTTGTTAGATTCTGAATGAATTGGTTGCTACCCACTGCATTGGAGATGGCCATCTGTTTTACAGAGTTCATCAATTAAAATGATAATCTTATAGCTACTCTCAGAAATAATCTTTTATCAGTGATATGAGCATCTCTTAGTGAAGTCAAGACGGCAGACACAATTAGCCATCACAGAATCACCCCTTTTCAATGAAGTGACCACACATACGGAACCATAGTCTTAACAGATATATGCATAAATATAGGTATTTATACATATAAAATAATTTGTAGTCAGGTATACAGGAATTTCACATGACAATGTCATAGAGCTGTACCTGGTAATAACTACCTACTTGTGTTACACTACAGTAAGAGGAATGATCTTTTATTTGCTGGTGCATCTTAAACCTTCATTCTTGAAGTGTCTTAGGCTATTTGTCATTCTGCCTTGGTAGGAAGGCCATCATGTCACATTGACCTTAATCACAGGGCATGGCAATACTAAGACACCCTATGTGACTACTGCACTCCTGATGTACCTTTCCTCATCTCCTAGAATCTCCAAGGAAGTCTGGATTATTGACTCCCACCAGTACAAGAACTCCATTCTTGGCCTGTTGTCTGAGAGGTAAAAGAGGCCCAAAGTGATCCAGTGGCAATGGAACTTCCAATTTAATGGAATTGTCAGTGTCTCCTGATGGAAGCATGCTTCCCACACAACTAAGTTCCATTGAGTCCTGAATCTGTGTTGCAGGAAATCTTGGCTATGGAAGAAACAGCTGATTCAGTGTATATGCAGTCTCCTGAAGAAACTTGCCTGGGCCCTGTGAGGTATCATCACTTGGTGATCACTGTTACGTGGTCTTCAAAAGACCATTCCACTCTGTCTGCTTTCAATGGTGTTTCAGGATGAAGAGCATACCAAATCATAATTCTAGGTGTATGGGGAATTGTTGCACTTCTGTTTCCGGGAAGTGAGTTCCTTGATCAGAAATAAAGCTGTAAAGCATCGTCTAAATCTATGATGGCAGTTTTGGAAGAAGCATTGCAGTATATAGAAGACAAATCTATAGCCAAAGTATCTATCTGGTAAGAACAAAGCACTGCTACTTGTATAGTTGAAACAGTCTATTGTTGACCCACCTCCAAACATGATGCCATAGCAGAACCTTCTGCCAACTAGAGGAATCCAAGCAGGGCCTGACGTAGTCCTTGAAGCTGCTGCTGAAGAAGAGATTCGACCAACAGAGAGGACTCTTGTCTGATTTTTAGAGTGTGTGAAAATCCAGTTCCCTCACTCCTCTCTTTGGGCTTTATGTCATTGCTCTGGTGGCTGGTATTCTTGGGAGTATGAATTAGGTGTGAGGTAACTTCTGATCTTTTCTGTCACAGTGTAAAGTTGTGTCAGGCTTATGGAAATAGCTATACTGAATGAGATTTTCCCAAGTCAGTATTGGGAGAAAAAAAACTCGATTAGAAGTGCTAAATGAGGATCATAATGAGATATCCAAAGTCTTGCCAAGTGAATTTAATCACTTTCTGATCCCAACAGCCACACAATTCAACTCTTTCTTAGCATAATTAAGCAAGTGACAATGAGGATACTATTCTAAGGCATGGTAATGAGATGCTGAGGGGCTTGAATTCAGCTGGAGGGGAATTCCTATTAAATGTTTATTAGATATGCAAGTTCTTTAATAGCTAGAAAAAATAGAAAAGAAAATTTAGTTAAATGAAGTCCATTTCCTTTGAAAGGAAACTGTTCAAAAACCAAAGCTGCCAGTCACTACTTACAGGTATCTTCATTTTTTGACCACAGGGTTTCCTATATTCTGCAGGCATAAAAGTCCAAGGTGAGGAGAGGTTACAGAAAAGGAGTCAAAATTAGGGACAATGGAGTTTTTTTTTTTTTTGACTGAGTAGTAAAGAGGAGAGAACAGAAGTAGTGAAAGGTAGTGAAATAGAAGAATATGATTTCTGCAATCTCAAAAAAGACATACTTGAATTATAAATATCTTGTATGTTTGTATTTGTATGGATATATATGACTGAATTTGATCATTTTCCCTTTGTAAGTCTATTCTTTTTTTTTTGTCGGTCATGTGGCCTGAACTCTGGGCCTAGGCACTGTCCCTCAGCTCTTCAGCTCAAGGCTAGCGCTCTACCACTTGAACCACAGCACCACATCCAGCTTTTTCTGCTTATGTGGTGCTGAGGAATCAAACCCAGGGCCTCGTGCGTGCAAGGCAAGCGGTCTACCACTTAGCTATCTTCCCAGCCCCAGTCTAAGCTCTTTAAAATGGGTAAAGTGGCAGCACATGCTTGTCTTCCCAGCTACTCAGAAGGCTGAAATGGTAGGATCACTTCAGCCCATGAAATTGAGACCACCGTGTGCAACATATCAAGATCCCGTTTCATCTGTCATATGCTCAAATATAAAAAAGAAAACAGGTTCACAGAGTGATTAGGGGACCAGCTGTGATTGTGCCTTAGAAATGTAAAAGGCCACGTTAAAATTGCTTTTGTTGGGCCTGTGGACTAACTAAAAGCTGAACACCTAGTCCTTCCTTGTCCCTCCTTTGCATTTGGGCCCTTCCATCTGAGACATTTCCTCTTGTCCCTTTACAATCACTTTGGGCTTCAGGAAGAAAAACAATTCAGTATTTTCTCAATAAAAAAAAATTAAAAAAAAGAAAAACGATTCACCAGTAAGCTCCTTGACAAAAGGTAAGCACAGAAGACAAAGTGTCGCTCATACAGGCAATGATCTTCTCATCTAGAAGAGAAAAACCTGAAGCTGCAGACAATCCACACACCTGGCCTCTGGAATCAAAGATGGAGCTAACGGTCAACAAGGACTTACCTGTGATGTAGACTATTTTAACTATACATACTGCTCTCAACCTGTCCCCAATTCTCCCTATTTAACTTGACACCAATCTCTATAACCCCAAAGACAGCTGAAGATGTACTAAAGTGCTGTTGTCCTAAAGTTGCTCTGTAATAAATATCCATTCTCTGTCTTTTGCCTTATCTCACTATTTGAGTGGTCAAACCTAAAGTGTGACTCCTGGATTTTGGGCCTGGGGTCTGAGAATCAACTTTCCGAAAGTGGAAATCACTGTATACATAAAAGGGCTTGGGTTACTTTTTGATGCTGCTTGAGAATTTCCTGTGGTGCTAGTAAACTCTCAGCAGAGTTTAAGCCCCTCGTCCAGGTGTCATTCAAGGCAGAAAATACATGGAGCTGGCTGTGAAAGAATCAAGTTCCATTGCACTTTGGATTTTTTCCCACCTGGCAAGGGACATCTTGCATACTCACAAAGTTAATGATCACACATTTGTCCCAACTGCTGGTAATCAGTATGCAAATAAGACACAAGTTCCAGGCCTGGGCAGCAGGAATGAAGCTTTTCGCAGTCTTTCAGGGAAACCCCAAGAGGCCAATGTGGGCATGTAGGGATGAGGGATGAGCAGATGATTGTGAAGGTGTATGTCTGTTATAGAACAGGAGAGCAATCCTGTTTCAATCCTCCAGAAACTCACAAACTGCTGCCCTTTCAAGAGGTTTCCTTAACTAACATTATCACAACCCAGACAAATAGCAACAGCTGTGTTAGTTTGATGTGTTTAGTTTCATGACTCTTATTTTGCTGAACTGGATTTCTTATTTTTACAAAAGTCCCATTGTTCTTCTTAATTCTGTTGTCCTGAATTTGATCACGATCATACTGATCTTGTTTACTTCATAGGTCCAGGCATATCTTTTCCTCTTTGTGATGTTTTTGGGATTCAGTGTTCTAACAGAAGCTCTCAGAGTATTGGAGGGAGAGTTAAGGATTCAGGACAACTGAGTGCTGAATAAGTACCAATTGCGTTCAGAGGGATCAGTTAGAAATACATCCTCAGTCCAAGTGACTGTCTTTGGAGAACCTTGTCATGGTGTATGTATGTGTTTGTTTATTCTGGCTTCCTAAAACTAGCAATATAGTTTAATTACCCTTTGGCAATTTGTGTTTCAAATTATTGTCCCAAGTAGTACAGTCTACCGCATAATGTATGTGTGTATGTGTGTGCATGCATATGTGTGTATACTAGTACTAGGGCTTGAACTCGGGGCCTCGTGCTTTGGTTTAGCTTTCTTGCTCAGGGCTGCCACTTTACCACTTGAAACTCACTTCTGGTTCATCATTTTGTGGGTAATTGGACATGAGAGTGGTCTCAAAGACTTTTCTAATTGTCTCACCTTGAACCATGATCCTCTAGGTCTAAGCCTCTTGAGTAGCTAGGATTACAAGCATGAACAACTGGTGCCTGGCTAGTCCAGTCCGATTTTACCTGTTATCCTATCTGCCATTGACTCTGTCTGTGATTCTCACTCAAGTCTTATTGCCTTAATACCTTCCCAAGGGTAAGGACCTCAGAGAGTAGCAGAGTTTTTTAAGTAACTATCTATGATGTATCAAGATCTGAGTTAAATACAAGGAGTAGGCCTTTCAAGTATATTAGTGCTTTAGAAATGTGGATAATTTCAAGTCATCATCCAAGCTGAGGGAGCACGTTATTAGATGCCATTGCTGATGCCCATAAATTTAAAGCAACTGGCTAACTTGCAGAATGCCAGCTTTGCTGAGAGTCATGGGATATGAAAGCATTCACAGATTCCTAGACTTGAAATCATAATATCGTTTGGATGGGAGAAAAGATGTAGAGAACATAGCATGCATTCTAGTGCATATGGCCTCTATGTAATACACTGTGTTGGCATGATGTTAATGCAGGCATGCTGACACAGCAGGCTCCAAGAGGGCAGAGTTTCCTCCAGGTGGGAGCTAAGTAAGTCTTTATGTCTTTAATTAAATAACTAGTCATTTGGCTGTTCATATACTGTATTTTCTCACTTGAAGGAGTTTACATTTACGTGCTTTGCACTTTACTGTTCAGAATGTTTGTTAACAAATTATTCAGTTGGATTCTCAACACAAAGGTCCTTGTCAGACTCATCATCAGATAAGGAAAAGTTGGTGAAGTAAGGTGGCTTACTAAGTGCCGCACTTGGAATTTCTGAATTTAATTTTATTCAGCTGTATTTTTTTAACTTTTTTTCCAATCAATTTCTTAGTTACTAACATAATTTTTCTCCAATTGTTTAGGACCATATTTCATTATTTATTTACATAATTAAATTCCCATCTTTATTAAGACATAATTGACCAGTCCACATACACACACATACATACACTGTGCAATATATTTTTTGGATAGAGAATTTAAACCAAGGTCATCTGATATCTAGTTCAAGGTTCATTCTGCAAAACCACCACTGCTGTCATCTCAGTGTGAGCCATAACAAATAACTATGTTTGGGCACTCTTCACAAACCATTAAAATGCTAAAGATGTATGGCTGCAAAAATTGGATTTTTTACAATTGTGCTTCATGCTTAAAGCCTCAGGACAGAAGAATAATAAAACCATTCATTAGAATATTTAGATAGACTGACAGCAGCAATAATTAAATACTCATAGTAACATTAAGCTGCACTTTAGATTAGTCGGAGTGGAATGGCTCTTTTAGAAAAGAGTATCTTCATTGTTTTAGGAAAAAGCTTTTGCTGAGCATCTGTAGGTCATGGAGGTCAGGAGATGGAGCAATGGGAAGTCGTTGACTGTCTATTGGGGCAGGGTTCTCATGTCCCTGAGAACCAAAGAGCATGACATCTCAGGAGACAGATCTGTCTAATGATGGCTGCTTTCTTGTGCAAATTGCTTGTGGGAACTTGAAGGGAGCCAAAACTGGTACCAAAATGGTGTGGGAAGCTTGCAGACATGTCAGTGCCTAGTCCATAGTTTGTTTCTCACAGGCAATCAAGAGATCACTTGAGTCCTAGAGAGGATACTGTAGACTAGATCTTGAATCCAATGACCTCCAAAGTGACATTTTCTCAAGTCCCTTTGGCCTCTGGATGATTCTTACCAGAGCTTACCATTGTGAGTCTTCACAGATTCTTTAGAGACTCTGAATGTCAATTGAGCTCTACTGCTTTTTTTTCCTATTTTATTGGCATCAAAAGGCTTTCATTTCGACATGTTCATATATGCATAAAATGTATCCATGAAGAAAGACAGCCTTTGCCAAGCAGTCCTGCTGCCTGAACTTCTGTCTTGCCTCAGGCCCAAATGAATGGATTCAGCCAACTCTGGACTAAAGGAAGCTCTTGTAAACATGAACCAAAACAAATCTTTCCTTCTCTAAATTACTTCTCTCAGGTATTTGACAAAGCACCAAAAAAGCTGACTAATACACACCTCTTGTTGGCTGGTCTCCTCTATTTGTTTCTCTCCGACCTCTGCATTCAAAGAAAGTACATGTCGAGTTCCTTTCCTAGTACAGTATTTATAAGAAAGCATGTTGATTTGATAATTGCATTTACATAAATAAATATACATGATCAAACTCAAGTAGCATGGATTTTACTAAAATGGAAAATGCTATCTGATCTTCAGTCTCTAGGAGTAGGCATCTTGACCCACTGTATATCTGCATTTAGCTCTTTGGCTACCTGTATGGCTCTAAAGAACAGACTCAGAATGTAGTCATCTCTGTGTATCTACTTTGTTGTTGATGTTGATTATGGGGCTTGAACTTGGGGCTTGAACTCAGGTCTTGAGCATTGCCCCTGAGCATTTTCATACACGGTTAGTGCTGTACCACTTTGAGCCACCACACTCCTTCTGGTTTTCTGGTGATTACCTGGAAATAAGTCTCATGAGCTTTCCTACCCATGCTGGCTTCAAACGGTGATCCTCAGATCTAAGTCTCCTCAGTAGCTAGGACTACAAGTGTGGGCCACTGGTGTCTATCTCTGTGAATCTTTCTATCTTTAACTAAATAGTGTATATTGACTCAATGAAATGAAACTGAAGAAAATTACACATGTGTATTGTTGTTCACCACTTGGAGGCAGCCAGGTTCCAAGATGGCCCCCAATGATCCCTATCTGGTATTTATACCTTTCTATAAGTAATTCCCTCCCGCATTGTACAAGGATACCACCATTGGTCTGTGTGAACAGTGGCATTAGTTAAAGTGATGCTATCTGATTTCTAAGGATAGGTTATAACAGACACTATAGATTTCCTCTTTTTTTTTCACATCCTACGTTTTTTTTAATTTTGTTTTATTTGTGAACATACTGTACAGAGGGGTTAAAATTACATGGGCAGGATAATGCGTACATTTCTTACCAAGCATTGCAGCCTCCTCCTTTGTTTACCCTTCACATCCCTTCCCAGCCTCCCCCCTCCCCCCA
>NW_012267305.1:2371934-2384386 GCF_000151885.1 Dipodomys ordii
GATGAAGATGTCCGCTCCTTGTCGGTTCTTGCTGGTATTGAGTAGAATCCGCTCGCCTGCTGCGTCTGGCTCCTTCGTCCCGGACTGTCTGTGTGAGCGCTCAGGTATGGCCTTGGCTGCGGTCTCTGCTGTGACCCTGCCGCCGCCGTCACGAAGGCTGCTGGCAAGCGCTCCGATGTGTCTTTTTGCCTTGGCTTTCCCTCTTTTGTCTAACTCTCTGTCCTGTGATGGCACACTTGGTGTGATTCTCTGGCTTAGGACTGTTCACTGGAACTCTAAAACTGCTTTCTATGCCAGAGCTTGTTCAGATTCCAGCTTCTCCTCTGCCATCTTCCTGGTGTAGATTTCCTCTTGATCTCTCATTCTCTTCACTTTCTCACTCTCTCTTTGTTCATTGTAGTAGTTATTAGTTGTCAGATAATGAAGATCTTGAGACAGCTTTGTTGAGAGGCCTACATGGGAAGAAACTTGAGACTAGTAGCCAACACATTGCAAAGAATGAGGCCTTCTGAAATAACTATGGGGAACAACTCTGTTATCGTTAAAGTCGATCCTTCCATCCTAGAGAAGCCTTTAGGTGCATGTGGCCTTGGACAACTTATTGAAAGAATATGAAGTAGAATCATCTAGCTGAGCTACTCCCAGGTTTCAAACCTCAGAAGTAGCCAGGTAATAAGTGTTTATTTTTTTTTCGCAAGTTGGTTTGGGGGAAATGTATTATGTAGTAAAAGCAAACTGATATATCCTACTTCCAGTATTGGATTGATACTTGTCTAGTTTTCCTATTAGTTATGCTGTAACTGTAAATAATAGATCTCCATTTCTTGGTTGTAAATTTTAAAAAGAATTTCTTGAATTTCCATTTTGTAGGATGATAACATTGATGAAGTTTCTCTTCTTTTTCTCCTTTCTTTCCTCCTCCCTTTCAACAACTTAACTTCTGATAGTTTGACTTCTATTTAAATAATATAGGGAATTTATAATGTACAATAATAGAATACAATGGTGAACTTCCATAGAAGTTGTTTCAAGGAATTTTTTTGGTGAATTTCTGGGTCTTCTTACTTTTACATTCCAATATTATTTTGAAGCAAATCTTATGACTTTTTATCATTTAATTCATAAATATTTTGGTAATATCATTCAAGGTTATGGAACACTTTGTATCATAACCACAATGCCATTATCAAATACGAAGTTAGCAATAGTTTCCAAAACAGTGTAATCAAATATCTGGTCAGTGTTTAAATTTTCAATCATCCTCCCACATACACACCCACACCCACACACACACACACACACACACACACACACACACACACACACACACACACTGTACTATTTGTTTGAATCAGGATCCAAATAAAATCCATACATTATAATTGGTTGATTTGTCTTTCAATTTTCTAAACTATGAGAATATTTCTCTTCATAATTTATTTGCTGATTGAATCCTCATGATATAGGTTAAGATGTTCCTGTCAGTATTTCCTATGAACTGGTGGGTGAATCTATAATATTGATCTGCAGAAGATCTGAGTTAGGAAGGGACAAAAATGATATACCACAGGTCATGTTGATTGCCTGTTATTAGAGGCATATCGTGTCCACATTGTCTTAAATAGCAATCATTATTAGTCAATATCTAGGTCCATTAGTTCCTAACTGTAAAGGAGCAAGCTTCTAATTACATCTGCATTTATTTCCTAGAATATTTTATGAAGAAAAATTTCTCACATTTATTATTTGGGTACTCAATGTTATAGTCTAAACATAAATGAAGAATAATACCTGATGCTTTTTTAATTACATATTTTAGAAAAATAAGTTGCTTTCCTATTATCATGAAAAAACTGACCAATTATATTTCAAATAATAAGCATATGGATTTTATTTATTTGTTGTATTCAATCCATTGCAGTAATTATTTTTGACACCGCAATTGCTCCATGTTTGGCCATTAAGTTGGCCTCTGAGTCATTTTGCCATGCTGCAATAGTCTTTGATAGTTTCTTTGCTATCTTGTAGAATAACCTGCTCTATTCTCATATAATTTTTGGACCTCAGATATGGCTGGAATCAGCTACTTTTCTTAAAAGGCTATATTGTATTTATTGGGTATAGTATTTCAAGACATGATCTGAATTTTAAGATTTCAATCATTGTTTCTAGAGATTTCAGCAAGAAATGCATTTTTGTACCAATTCAAATTTAGGTCTACAGGGTGTTTATGTAACTACTTCTATCTTACATCTATATCTTTTTACTTCCACTCTATGAATCACAGTTTTCAAAGCCACTGGGGATGGTTGAATTAAATATCACACAATTTCTTAGTCAATTTTATCTCATCTTACACATAGAACTATTTTAGAATAACAGTACTAATGCTACTAGCATCAATATGATTACTGTAAATAATTTACAGTTTTTATAGCTCTCTTCATCCTTAAAAAATATCTCTAGGGAGCTACTATCAAGCACTATGCTTAGAAGTTATGTGGAATAGTTTCTCTTTGCCACTAACTACATATACAATTAGATTCATTTATTTCATTTTGCCTTCAATTTTTGGAAATTGCTGTTTTATAGTGCTGTTTTATGATTATGTAATATGGTTGCATGGTTCCAAAATCAAATGTACAAATCAAAATGTATTCAAATAAGTCTAGCTTCTATCTCTACTCTCTCCATCATATTTCTAAACCTTCCTTATAGGCAACCATTTCAGAAAAAAATTAAGGTTCATCCTTATATTTTCAATGTTTTAATATGAGAATATTCAGATATTTTATTGTTTCTTTTCTTCCTTGCACAAGTGATAGCATGATACAAACATTTTTTTTAAATTTTATTTTATTTTATTTGTGAACAAACTGTACAAAGGGGTTACAATTGCATGGGCAGGATAATGCGTACATTTCTTACCAAGCATTGCAGCCTCCTCCTTTGTTTACCCTTCCCATCCCTTCCCAGCCTCCCCCCTCCCCCCCATCCCAATCCTTCTCCTTCCCCCCTCCCCCCCACCCCCTTCCCCTCCCCCCCCCCCGCACCGACGTTGTAAAGCTCGTTTTGGACATGACAACTTGTACTTCTCATTGTTGCATCAGATCCACCTGTATCCTTAAACAACTGGTTTTTCCCCATCTCCTCCACAAGTTATACTGACATCAAATATAGTGAAAGCAGGGGTTATACTGTGGGGGAGGGACATACAAAGCAACAAAGAGATAATCTTATAAAGCCGTAAAAAAAAAAGGAAGAAAAAAAAAAAAATAAAATACATAGCTAAGGGTTCATTTTCCTGACATCACATTATCTGACCTTTTCCGCTTGACTCGTACATATACTAGATATTGCAAATAAGGGAAACCATGGGACCTATGTTTCTTTGGGCCTGGCTTACTTCACTTAATATAATTTTTTCCAAGTTTTTCCATTTCCTAACAAATGGGGCAATGTCATTCTTTCTGATGGAGGCATAGAATTCCATTGTGTATATATACCACATTTTCTTGATCCATTCATCTACTGAGGGGCATCTGGGTTGGTTCCATATCTTAGCTATGGTAAATAATGCTGCAATAAACATAGTTGTGCTGGTAGCTTTAGTGTGGTCTTGTTTGCATTTTTATACATCCTATTTTTCTTAAGAATATATCCTGGAAACCACTCTACGGTAATATATTGACATATTCATTTAATTTTGTTCTAATAATGTAGCTTGAATTCAAGTTCTGCTTTTCATTCACCTTTGTACTCAGGGCTAGTGCTCTACTTCTTCAGACATGCCTCTCCACTCTGAGCCTTTTGGTGGTTAATTAGAGATAAGAGTCTCTCAGATTTTTCTTTCCAGGCTGCCTTTGAACCTGGGTTCTCAAATTGCAGCCTCATGAGTAGATGGGATTACAGATATTAACTGTCAGTGCCTAGCAACATCTTCATTTTTTAACTGCATATATTTAATGTATTGATGAGTTTGAGGATATATGGACATTGAATGAGATTAGGATCGCTAAACAACATAGTCTCATCCATGACCTCCAACAGTCACCTTCCATCTCTTTTATTTATAGAGAACTTCTTCATTGTCCACCAGCTGCATCACACTCCATTGTGTAGACTCTCTATAGAATGTTGAAATAATCTCCCATAGCTGAACATTTCAGCTGTTTCCACACCTTTGCTTCCACAAATTGTTCTCTAAAAGATAATGTTGTATATGCAGTAAGTGTACCTTATCCTCAGTCTTATTGCACATAGTTTTGTTTATTTTTCCAGGTGGTGGGGCCTGAACTCTGGGCCTGGGGGCTGTCCCTCAGCTCTTCAGCTCAAGACTAGCGCTCTACCACTTGAGCCACAACACCACTTCCAGCTTTTTCTGCTTATGCGGTGCTGAGGAATTGAACCTAGGCCCTCATGCATGCAAGGCAAGCACTCTACCACTGAGCCACCTGCCCAGCACCTTCCATATAGTTTTGATCAGCCATAGTCAAAAAATAAATACACTAAAAATAAAAACAAATTTCAAAATAAAAATTTGAATTCTAGTGTGTATATTATGCAGATCAATTGGTAGAGAGATCCTCTCAGACATGTCTGCATTATTGTCAGTTGTGTTTAAATCATTATGTGATCTGCTGAGTGTTTATCTTTAATTTTGTTACGATCTACCACCCCAAAAACCAATTGTGGTCGCAAATCAAAGCAAAAGAGGGTAAAACTTAAATAATAAAGTTAAAAATTTAGATTTGCTAAAGGGCAGGATGTCTTTAGTGGAAGTTGGGTGGTATATGGGAAGAAGGAATTAATCATCTGCAGTACAGATTGAAGTTTGCATCCTAAGCATTCACAGATTTTCCTCAGTGGTGGTCTCCTTGAAATCATTCCCACAGATACCAATAGTACTGTATGCATTTTTAATGTTTTGATCATCATTTCTGTGGTTCCTAAATTTGATATCATCTGATCAAAATACACATATTTTTGCTAAATTCTATCAACTTTTTCCCTACTGGGTGAGTTGTTTTGACAGCATTTCCATTCTGCTTAGTGATTATCATTTGCCCCTCCATGCTTTATCTGCATTTGAAAAGCACTGCTGGTAGGAAGCAATAGTAGAGAGGTAAAGTGGAGCTAGTGCTTAAAACATACCTCATAGGGTAGTTCTGCAAATTAAATGAGACTAGTTGGAAGGACCACATTCAAATCATAAAAATGGTGTTTCTATTACTCAAAGGGAGATTTTTTTCAAGGTACAATTCTCTCTGCATCAATAGCATACTGGGTTAGCATTATTTATACCCTAGATCCTAGACCTAAACTCTAGCTGAATAGGAGATCAAAGAACTAATTTAATAACTGACCAAAGACAAGAATGAGCTTCCTCATTGTCCAGATTTTGGCAGGTTCCAGACAGTGGTATAATTATTAGGGTCTTGGGAGTATGATCCCAGTTGCTTCTTGATCTGGGAGACATGGAACATTGAAAGGGGGGCATGAATACCAACAATTCCCTCCACCCCTGCCACCTCCTTTAGAGGCTATAAAGAGGCTGATGGAGGCTGTGAGCCACCAGTATATGATCGGTTGTGGGCCACAGGTGAATAAGGAGACAAAGGGGGAGGGCAAGGCACAGAAGGTTTGGCATGGGAGGTGGGGGCTTTGAGGGGACATCGGGCATAGACGGAGCAGAGTCTTCAGAGTCTTCAGTGACGAGTAAGGGATCAGGCACTTACGGTTCAGCAAGAGGATCCAGGCTTTTGGGTGATTTGGCAGGGCAGGGCCACCCATGCGCCAGAGGATCTGATGAGTTGAGCAGGATTGGTAAAGAGAAGGATGAGTGTGAAGAGCTAAGGCTGAACGTATGGAACCTCTGACCATTTACCACTGCATTATCAGAAATTGTCCAGATCTCTGTGAGTATTAGAATCAAAAGTCCCATTTTTGGGCCACTGAGACTGATTGTCTAGCTTATATTGTGGCCAGATCTGACTGTGATAAGAAACAAAGTGCTTTGGCTTCATGGAGTCCTTGAGTAGAAGAGTAAAGAAGGTAGGAGATATCCCAAAGGAGTGTACCAGCTCAGAGAGAATAAGAATAAGGAGCATGAGGAAAGAATCTAGTGAGGGCGTAGAGATGGAAGAGGCGATGGATGGAAGGCGTCTCTATCCACCCAAAGTCTCTTAGAGAAAGAATCAAAATCTTGCTTCAGGTGACCCTGAACCAAGAAGAGACTAGCCAAAAGGCATAGAGGATCCCTCTGGTATGGCGCCACATCAAGAGAGAGAGCGAACAGAGGGACTCCTAGACAGAAATAGAAGGGAGATGGTGTGGTACATGTGCGGCCAGCAATGGCAAATGTGAGAGTTGGGGTTCCTTCAGCAGTTTGGGTCCTAGGAGGGGTAGTGAAGAAGGAGACCAACACTTGGAGAGAGAGAAATGGAGAGGATCCAGCAACTCATGACACTATGTCTTCTTGAGTTTCAGCACCAGATGTAAGGGATGTCGAAAGGAGATCACCACACAGTTCAGGCAGAAGAGAGTTTATTTGGGAGAACCAAACTGCTGGGCTGCACACAACGAAAAGGTGCAGCAACTTGAACTAATGGCGAAGAAAGATTATATAGGGAAGCGTGAGGAGCCCGTGTGACTGCAGCAGATAAAAAAGTGACCTCAGAGCCTGGCATATTTGTAAGTGTGTAGTGACCATTTACCTGGCTGTTACAGGTGCTGGGAGGGGACTTCTAGGGAGAGCCACATATAGTTTTTGCATAGAGATGGAACAAAGGGAAAGGAATCTATATGTGGTTTCACATGGACAGAAAACAAAGGAAACGGGGCATTTCCCCAGGTATACCTAACAGTACCCTATTTGAATATGATTTTATTGTTGAGCAAAGAAGCTGTTTTCAAGTTTTAGATAATCTGCTGCAATAGGCTTCCTTGCACATGAGTGTTTATTTGGTAAGTTCTTAGATGAGATGCGCGCAAGTTAAGAGGGTCAAAGGGCATGGACATATTAGAGCTATTTGTACTTTCTGATAAACTAGTTTTCTAAAAGATTGCATTCATTTGTATGCTATTTGTTTATGAGCTTTCTCTTTTTATTTTAAGGTTTTAATTATCTTCTGAATGATCTGTAGTGGTAGTAATCACAGATTGCATCCATGGAAAACATAAGGCATAGCAGGTCCATTTCTTTGCACTTTATACTTATAAACTCAATTAATCATCACAACATGTAAACCAATAGTGTTATTTTAACCCAGTTTATGGGTTAGGTAAATAAGAGAAGAGGAGTTAAACAAATTTCTACAAGTCACACAACTAATTAGCGGCAAAGCCACTTGAAATACTCTGCTACCATACTGAAGATTTTAGCCCTGTGTTACAGTGTCTACGTAATCTTTTCCATTCGATCATTTTTTCCTTCTTCCTTCTTGTCCTCCTTCTTTTTCACTTTCTTCTCTTCCTTTCCCTTCCTATCCCCACCTCCTTCTCTCTCTATCTCTGTCTCTTATTTCTAAAATACTTTCATTACCCCAATGAAATTCTGGACCCCATACCAATCAATCCCCAACTTTAATCTGTCATTTTAAAATTATCTTGAAATAGTTGTACAAAGGAGTTGCTGTTTAACAAATCAGTTTATGGATATAATGCATCTTGATTAGTTTCATTCCTTTCAACAATCTTTTTTTTTCCCCAGTCCTCAATTTTGAACTCAGGGCCGGTGAACTGTCCCTGCACTTCTTTTGTTCAAGGCTAGTATTATACCACTTGAGCCACAATGCCACTTCTGGCTTTTGCTGTGTGTATGGTACTGAGGAATCAAACCCAGGCCTTCATGCATGCTAGGCAAGCATTCTACCACTATTCCACATTCCCAGCCCCTTTCAACATTCTTATCCCACTTTGACTGCATTCTCCTCCCTTCCCTCTTGATTTATCTAACTCTCTCCTCTTGGCCCCACCCCTTTCTTGCAAATACTCACTTCCTAGTGCTTATTTTGTTGGGCTTTGACTTTGTCTTCCTAAGGAATTATTTGAGTTCTCCCAAGAGTCTACCATATTTCATTTAATGCATTTCTAACCACTTGACCACCCAACATGTTTACTTATAGATTAGTAGGCAAATTTTAGGGAAACCATGCAATCTGTGTTTCTCCGGTCTCACATACTTCACAATATAATTTTTCCAAATCTTTCCATTTCCTTATGAATGGTACACTATCACCATATCTTGGCTATGATGAATAGTGATGCAATAAACATGATTGTGCTGGTGGCTTTACTGTAAACTTGTTTGTATTCTATTGGCTAAATGCCAAGGAATGGAATTTCTGGGTTATAGTTCTGGGTATAGTTTTTTGAGGAACCTCCATACTGCTTTCCAGAGTGATTGAACAAGTTTACATTCCCACCAACAGTGTAGAAGAGTTCCCTTTTGGCTAAATCCATTTCAGCATTTGCTATTGTTAGTTTTCTTGATAATGGCTATTCTAACTGGGGTGAGGTGGAATCTCAGTGTTGGTTTCATTTGCATTTCCTTTATGGCCAGAGAAACTGAGCATTTCTTCATGTATCTATTGGCCATTCTTACTTCTTCCTCTTAGAAGTCTCTCTTTAACTCATTAGCCCATTTATTAACTGGGTTATGTTTTCTTTGAGTGTTTAATTTTTTGAGCTCTAAGTATATTCTGCATATTAGCCCCATTGCTCATGTATCTACTTATTCATTTTTTATATGGTGTCTTTTTGTGCCAGTCCTGGGGCTTGAATTCTGAGCCTGGCACTGTCCCTGAGCATTTATGCTCAAATGCAGTGCTCTATCACTTGAGCCATAGTTCCACTTCCAATTTTATTGGTGCTTATTTGGAAATAACAGGTTCATGGATTTTCTTGCCTGGGCTGGCTTTGAACTATGATCCTTAGGTCTCAGCCTCCTGTGTACCTAGGATTACAGGCATAACCACTGCTACATGGCTTTTATATGGTATTTTTAATGTACATACTGATTTAAAGTATATGATGTGGGCAAATTTATCAGTGTTTTTCTTTTATGCTTCTATTTTTCCATGTTTGAAAAATGATTTGATAAATATTGCCTATGTCTTCATGTAATGCTTAAGAGCACTTTTTAAAAAAAAATCAGTGCTTTAATTCACTAGAATGTATTTGAATGCAAAAAGTGAGGCAAAAAAGACATTCAGTGAATTATTTTTCATATTCTGTCACCTTTATGAAATACTAATTGTAAAATGAAGATGGAAATTGTTTATACCTCTCAGGATCATGAGATATTGAAAAAATCTAAAACACACACAAAAAATTAGTAGTAGACAGACAGAACTATTCTTTTCCCAAATCATCTTCCTCACTCTGGAAATCTTTCTATGAAAATCATGACTTCATTTATCTCATCTGTATTTTCCTGATTGATGTAGGTGATATGAAGTCCTTATCCAGTTTTGGAGTCTTTAAAATGTTATAACCCCCTCCTTAAAACATTTTATGAAGGCTTTGAAATAATTTAAATAGAATAGACTTCTCTGAAGGAAGTTACACACATAAGCAGTTACTTTAGTCATTTTGTCTGAGCAATGATATTTAAACAATTTATTCATAATGATAATGGATGCTCATTGATATAAGGAAATCAATATATTTCAATTGGTTACTTAAATTATGATGATGGTTAAAAATTGATTTTCTATCTACATGTTCCTTCCCTTTCATCAATATTGTACTGGGGGATAGACACAGTTACAATGGGCATGTTACTTTAATAACCATAATCATAAAAATGACATCATCCTTATTACCTTACTCTCTCACTCTTTTTGTTCAACTCAACAGCAAAGTCTGTTGGTTTCACCTCCATCGAGTTCTCACTAACCCCTTGTTTCTCTTCTGGTCAAACTAATCACTGGTCTACTGAGATGGCTATTGCTCTTGATAGTCCCTCTGATTCTAACTCTGCCCCTCACCCATGCAGTCTCCATGCAGTAATCAAATGTGAACCTCTGAATATGTAAGCCTTACTTTTTCATTTCTCTGTTGAAATTTCACAAATCACCATATAAGCCAGTGCCTAATCTTACCTTATAATCCTTGTACTACCTGCACATGAATCCTAAGACATTTGTTTATAGTATGACTGCTTCAGTCCTGTTCACCATCTAATGACTGACAATCTGTGTGTGGGGACTAGGAGATAGCATTTTTAAACAAGTATCCCAGGTAAATCTCTTCCTTTTGAGATTCAAGTTCTTGCTGTGAAGCCCTAGGGAACTTTGAATTTCTCAAGTCTCCTCCTGTAAGAATTTACACTGGGCCTGTTCATAATAGGTGTCCAGGGTCTCTGCTTTGAATGAGTGGAACGGATTGTACAATGGTACATATTTCAATGCAAGTGTGAAGTAGGGGGCAAGACAGGGAATGATTGCAATGTCAAACTGAGCTGCTTGTTTTGCTCTACTGTTTATATCTCTGCTTTTTCTCATCCTTCTATCTGTCAGTATTCCTACCTGTCCTTTCTCTATTATGGCCTAAAATATTCCTAGACTGACTGATTCTACATCTGTGCTGGATGTGTTATCACAGTAGTTTCCATGGTTTAGGTTTTATAAACATGTGCTCTATATTGTCCATTGTCCGCTATAATCCAAAGGCATATGTGATTGCTACTTAAAAGCAACTGAGTGTGTGGCATGTGTTCTATTCCAAGAGTTCCTAGTATTCTCATAAGCTCTTCATTGAAAGCCTTTTGTTTTAATTTCTATTACTGTGTAATGAAATGCAACATGCACAGAGGCTTAGAACAGCATACATTTATCATGTCAGTTTCTGTGGGTCAGGATTCTGGGCACAGCTTACCTGGGTTCTCTTACACGGGGTCTTATGTGGTTGAAATTAAGATACTGTCCAGGACTGAGCTCTTTTCTAGAGGCTTACGTTGGGAAGAATTCACATTCATACTGGTTCAGGTTGTTAGCAGAGGTAATTTCTTTGTAGTTTTATGATGGAGGCATATTGTTGATGTGTGTCATGAGTCATCTGATATTTCCTGACATGCTGGTTTCCTGAGCATGGCTGCTTACTGCAAGAAATCAAGGAAAAGTCTTTCCTTGCAGTTGGCTAAGATGGAGTCTGATGTGACAAGATAATCATGGGAGTGACATCTTGTCACTTCTGCCATATATCTATTAGAAGCAAGCCTCACAATAGTATGTGTGACTTCACCAAAGGATGAAGATGATAGGAAAGCCTTACTTTTGAAATCACAGAGGAATTTTGAGCTCATGAACGTCTCTAGAATTGAGAAAGCAAACCTAGGAAGCCAGAAAGAGGAGTCTGCAAGGCTGCCCAATGAAGACTCCAGAAGCAAACTGTGAGAGTCAGTGAACAGAGTCTACCATGGAGCTGTGATGGGACAGGGTGATGGCCATGTTATTCACACATTTTGTCTTCCATTTTCATAGAAAGTGTTTTTGAATGAATGCATACACTTTAGTCATGCTGCATATATAAGGATTTGACATGCTATAAAATCTATGCTTGGGTTCAAGTCAGATTCATTTGAGTTATCAATAAATGCTGAATAAAATAGTGTGCTAAAATAAAATATTTTTGCTTTATGGGAGCAAGTACCTCCATGAATGGCCATCTCATTCTCATTCTATTGAGGCAAAGATTGCTCAAGTTGTTCTCTCTTGATAGATTACCTTACAATGTCAGTAGGCTATTAAACACTTAGTTTGGTGCAGTCCAATTTTTAAAACCTCCTCTGCCTTGTCCTATGTCTGTCTCTAGATGAGCTGGTAGTTCTCCAGATCAGTTAGGGTAGGAAGATATTCTAAAATGCTTCTATTCACTTGAATGAGTCAAATAGTGTCCGTTTGTGGCCAGCAAGATGGAGATTTCTGCTCCTAGTCAGTTTGCACTGGCGCTGAATAAAAGCCATTTGCACTCTATCTCTGGTGCCTTTATCCTGGGCCCTATGGCGGCAGCTGCCACCACCAGCATGTACTTGAATCTCTCTCCTTAAACAGGCTGCCTGAATTCTTCCTCTCTGGCTAAACTCTCTGTACTCTGGTGGCTCACTGGGTGTATCTCTAGCCTTGGATTTTTCACTGGAACACTAAAACTTGTTTCTTTGAGAGAGCTCAGTTAGACCCAAGCTGCTCTTCCACCATATCCAGGAGGATATTCTTAGGAGAGGATCACAAAGGCTCAAAACCTATGTTCATAAGAAATTATAAACAACTTGTTTTTCCCCTTCCCCTCCACAAATTATACCGACATCAAATACAGTGAAAGCATCTTATAAATGCATTAGAAACAATCGCATGAAAGAAAAAAAAAACATTTGAATACATATCTTAGGGTTCATTTCCCTAACATCACCTTATCTGACCTTTTCTGCTTGTCTCAGGCATACACTAGAT